>NW_028227319.1:332937-396300 GCF_978045245.1 Mus caroli | reverse complement strand
AAATGAGAAAATCACACTGCAGGAACCAGAATATGCCGAGAAACCCTGAAAAAGTGAAAATTAAAAATTCACACTGTCGGTCCCAGAATATGGCAAGACACCATGAAAAAAGTGGAAAATTAAAAATTCACACTGTATTACCCAGAATATGGCAAGAAATACTGAAAAAATGAGGAAAATTAAAAATTTCACACTGAAGGACCTGGAATACGGCAAAAAAAAAAAAAAAAAAAAAAAAAAACCCTGAAAAACGTGGAAATGAGGAAATCAACAAGGTCGGACCCAGAATATGACCAAAAAAACCTGAAAACGTGGAATATTAAAAATTCACACTGAAGGACTCAGAATATGGAAAGAAAACCTAAAAATGAGGAAAATTAAAAACTCTCACTGAAGGACCCAGAATAGGTGAGAAAAACTGAAAAAAGGAGAAAAATTAAAAAATTCACAGTGAAGGACCCCCGAATATGGCGAGAAAACTTGAAAAAATAGAAATTAAAAACTCACACAGAAGGACCCCAAATATGGCGAGAAAACCTGAAAAAGGTGGATAATGAGAAAATCACACTGTAGGACCCAGAATTACGAAAAAACTTGAAAAACGTGGAAAATGAGAAAATCACACTGCAGGACCCAGAATATGCCCAAGAAACCATGAAAAAGGTGAAAATTAAAAATTCACACTGTAGGACCCAGATTATGGCAAGAAAACCTGAAAAAGTGGAAAATTAAAAATTCACACTGTATTACCCAGAATATGGCAAGAAATACGGAAAAACGTGGAAAATTAAAAATTCACACTGAAGGACCTGGAATACAGCAAGAAAACTTGAAAAACGTGGAAATGTCAAAATCACACTGTAGACCCAGAATATGCCGAAAAAACCTGAAAAACGTAGAAAATTAAAAATTCACACTGAAAGACCCTGAATATGGTGAGAAAACTTAAAAAACGAGGGAAATTAAAAACTCACATTGAAGGACCCAGAATAGGTGAGAAAAACTGAAAAAAGTAGAAAATTAAAAATACACACTGAATGACCCCCGAATATGGCGAGAAATCCTGAAAAACGAGGAAAATTATAAACTCACACTGAAGGACCCAGAATTACGTAAAAAACTTGAAAAACGTGGAAAATGAGAAAATCACACTGCAGGACCCAGAATATGCCAAGAAACCCTGAAATACGTAAAAATTAAAAATTCACACTTTCGGACACAGAATATGGCGAGAATCCATGAAAAAAGTTGAAAACTAAAAATTCACACTGTATTACGTAGAATATGGTGAGAAATACTGAAAAAACGTGGAAAAAATAAAAAATTCACATTGAAAGGACCTAGAATATGGCGAGAAAACCAGAAAAACAAGTAAAATAAAAAACTCACAATGAAGGACCTAGAATATGGCAAGAAACACTGAAAAAAAGTAGAAAATTAAAAACTCACACTGAAGGACCCCCAAATATGGCAAGAAAACCTGAAAAAAGTAGAAATTTAAAAATACACACTGTAGGACCCAGAATATGGCGAGAAACCCTGAAAAAGTAGAAAATTAAAAACTCACATTGAAGGACCCGAAATATGGCGAGAAAACCTGAAAAAGGTGGATAATGACAAAATCACACTGTAGGACCCAGAATTACGAAAAAACTTGAAAAACGTGGAAAATGAGAAAATCACACTGCAGGACCCAGAATATGCCAAGAAACCCTGAAAAAGGTGAAAATTAAAAATTCACACTGTAGGACCCAGATTATGGCAAGAAACCCTGAAAAAAGTGGAAAATTAAAAATTCACACTGAAGAACCTGGAATACGGCAAGAAAACCCGAAAAACGTGGAAACGACAAAATCACACTCTAGACCCAGAATATGACGAAAAAGCCACAAAAAAAAAACGTAGAAAATTAAAAATTCACACTCAAGGACCCCGAATATGCCGAGAAATCCTGAAAAACGAGGAAAATTATAAACTCACACTGAAGGACCCAGAATTACGTAAAAACTTGAAAAACGTGGAAAATGAGAAAATAACACTGCAGGACCCAGAATATGCCAAGAAACCCTCAAATACGTAAATATTAAAAATTCACACTTTCGGACACAGAATATGGCGAGAATCCATGAAAAAAGTTGAAAACTAAAAATTCAACACTGTATTACGTAGAATATGGTGAGAAATACTGAAAAAACGTGGAAAAATTAAAAAATTCACATTGAAGGACCTGGAATATGGCGAGAAAACCAGAAAAACAAGTAAAATAAAAACTCACAATGAAGGACCCAGAATATGGCGAGAAACCCTGAAAAAAGTAGAATATTAAAAATACACGCTGTAGGACCCAGAATATGGCAAGAAACACTGAAAAAAGTAAAAAATTAAAAACTCACACTGAAGGACCCCAAATATGGCAAGAAAACCTGAAAAAAGTAGAAAATTAAAAATACACACTGTAGGACCCAGAATATGGCGAGAAACCCTGAAAAAAAGTAGATAATTAAATACTCACACTGAAGGACCCGGAATATGCCAAGAAACCCTGAAAAACGAGTAAAACTAAAAACTCACACTGAAGGACCCAGAATATGGCTAGAAAACCTGAAAAAGGTTGAAAATGAGAATAATCACACTGTAGGACCCAGAATTGAGAAAAAACTTGAAAAAACATCGTAAATGAGAAAATCACAGTGTAGGAAGCAGAATATGGTGAGAAACCCTGAAAAAACGTCGAAAATTAAAAATACACTCTGTAGGACACAGAATATGGCAAGAAACCCCTGAAAAAAGTAGATAATTAAATACTCACACTGAAAGACCACGAATATGGTGAGAAAACCTGAAAAAGGTGGAAAATTAGAATAATCACAATGTAGGACCCAGAATTGTGAAAAAAAAAAACATAAAAAAACGTGGAAAATGTGAGAATCACACTGCAGGACCCAGAATATGCCGAGAAACCCTGTAAAACGTGAGAATTAAAAATTCACAATGTTGGACACAGAATATGGCGAGAAAACATGAAAAAAGTGGAAATTTTAAAATTAACACTGTATTACCTACAATATAGCCAGAAATACTGAAAAACGTGGAAAGTTAAAAATTCACATGAAGTACCAGGAATATGGCAAGAAAACCTGAAAAAACGTGGAAATGAGAAAATCATACTGTAGGACCCAGAATATGACGAAAAAAACCTAAAAAAATGTGGAAAATTAAATTTAACCACTGAAGGACCTAGAATATTGCGAGAAAACCTGAAAAAGTTGGAAAATGAGAAAATCACACTGTAGGACCTGGAATTACAATAAAATTTGTAAACGTGGAAAATGAGAAAAATCACACTGCAGGAACCAGAATAATCCGAGAAACCCTGAAAAAAGTGAAAATTAAAAATTCACACTGTCAGTTCCAGAATATGGCAAGACACCATGAAAAAAAGTGGAAAATTAAAAATTCACACTGTATTACCCAGAATATGGAGAGAAATACTGAAAAACGAGGAAAATTAAAAATTCACACTGAAGGACCTGGAATACGGCAAAAAAAAAAAAAAAAAAAAAACAAAAAAAAAAAAAAAACAAAACCCTGAAAAACGTGGAAATGAGGAAATCACAAGGTCGGACCCAGAATATGACCAAAAAAACCTGAAAACGTGGAATATTAAAAATTCACACTGAAGGACTCAGAATATGGAAAGAAAACCTAAAAATGAGGAAAATTAAAAAACTCTCACTGAAGGACCCAGAATAGGTGAGAAAAACTGAAAAAAGTAGTAAATTAAAAATTCACAGTGAAGGACCACCGAATATGGCGAGAAAACTTGAAAAAAATAGAAAATTAAAAACTCACACAGAAGGACCCCAAATATGGCGAGAAAACCTGAAAAAGGTGGATAATGAGAAAATCACACTGTAGGACCCAGAATTACGAAAAAACTTGAAAAAACGTGGAAAATGAGAAAATCACACTGCAGGACCCAGAATATGCCAAGAAACCCTGAAAAAGGTGAAAATTAAAAATTCACACTGTAGGACCCAGATTATGGCAAGAAAACCAGAAAAAAGTGGAAAATTAAAAATTCACACTGTATTACCCAGAATATGGCAAGAAATACGGAAAAACGTGGAAAATTAAAAATTCACACTGAAGGACCTGGAATACGGCAAGAAAACTTGAAAAACGTGGAAATGACAAACTCACACTGTAGACCCCAGAATATGCCGAAAAAAACCTGAAAAAACGTAGAAAATTAAAAATTCACACTGAAAGACCCTGAATATGGTGAGAAAACTTAAAAAACGAGGGAAATTAAAAAACTCACATTGAAGGACCCAGAATAGGTGAGAAAAACTGAAAAAAGTAGAAAATTAAAAATACACACTGAATGACCCCCGAATATGGCGTGATATCCTGAAAAAACGAGGAAAATTATAAACTCACACTGAAGGACCCAGAATTACGTAAAAAACTTGAAAAACGTGGAAAATGAGAAAAATCACACTGCAGGACCCAGAATATGCCAAGAAACCCTGAAATACGTAAAAATTAAAAATTCACACTTTCGGACACAGAATATGGCGAGAATCCATGAAAAAAAGTTGAAAAACTAAAAAATTCACACTGTATTACCGTAGAATATGGTGAGAAATACTGAAAAACGTGAAAAAATAAAAATTCACATTGAAGGACCTGGAATATGGCGAGAAAACCAGAAAAAAAAGTAAAATAAAAAACTCACAATGAAGGACCCCGAATATGGCAAGAAACACTGAAAAAAGTAGAAAATTAAAAACTCACACTGAAGGACCCCAAATATGGCAAGAAAACCTGAAAAATAGTAGAAAATTAAAAATACACACTGTAGGACCCAGAATATGGCGAGAAACCCTGAAAAAAGTAGAAAATTAAAAAACTCACACTGAAGGGACCCGAAATATGGCGAGAAAAACCTGAAAAAGGTGGATAATGAGAAAATCACACTGTAGGACCCAGAATTACGAAAAAAACTTGAAAAACGTGGGAAAATGAGAAAATCACACTGCAGGACCCAGAATATGCCAAGAAACCCTGAAAAAGGTGAAAATTAAAAATTCACACTGTAGGACCCAGATTATGGCAAGAAACCCTGAAAAAAGTGAAAAATTAAAAATTCACAATGTATTACCCAGAATATGGCAAGAAAATACGGAAAAACGTGGAAAATTAAAAATTCACATTGAAGGGACCTGGAATACGGCAAGAAAAACTTGAAAAACGTGGAAATGACAAAATCACACTGTAGACCCATAACATGCCGAAAAAACCTGAAAAACGTAGAAAATTAAAAAATTCACACTGAAAGACCCTGAATATGGTGAGAAAACTTAAAAAATGAGGGAAATTAAAAACTCACATTGAAGGACCCAGAATAGGTGAGAAAAACTGAAAAAAGTAGAAAATTAAAAAATACACACTACACACTGAATGACCCCCGAATATGGCGTGATATCCTGAAAAACGAGGAAAATTATAAACTCACACTGAAGGACCCAGAATTACGTAAAAACTTGAAAACGTGGAAAATGAGAAAATCACACTGCAGGACCCAGAATATGCCAAGAAACCCTGAAATACGTAAAAATTAAAAATTCACACTTTCGGACACAGAATATGGCGAGAATCCATGAAAAAAGTTGAAAACTAAAAATTCACACTGTATTACGTAGAATATGGTGAGAAATACTGAAAAACGTGGAAAATTAAAAATTCACATTGAAGGACCTGGAATATGGCGAGAAAACCAGAAAAACAAGTAAAATAAAAACTCACAATGAAGGACCCAGAATATGGCGAGAAACCCTGAAAAAAGTAGAATATTAAAAATACACGCTGTAGGACCCAGAATATGGCAAGAAACACTGAAAAAAGTAGAAAATTAAAAACTCACACTGAAGGACCCCAAATATGGCAAGAAAACCTGAAAAAAGTAGAAAATTAAAAATACACACTGTAGGACCCAGAATATGCCAAGAAACCCTGAAAAACGAGGAAAACTAAAAACTCACACTGAAGGACCCAGAATATGGCGAGAAAACCTGAAAAAGGTTGAAAATGAGAATAATCACACTGTAGGACCCAGAATTGAGAAAAAACTTGAAAAACATCGTAAATGAGAAAATCACAGTGTAGGAAGCAGAATATGGCGAGAAACCCTGAAAAAACGTCGAAAATTAAAAATACACTCTGTAGGACACAGAATATGGCAAGAAACCCTGAAAAAAGTAGATAATTAAATACTCACACTGAAGGACCAAGAATATGGTGAGAAAACCTGAAAAAGGTGGAAAATTAGAATAATCACAATGTAGGACCCAGAATTGTGAAAAAAAAAACATAAAAAACGTGGAAAATGTGAGAATCACACTGCAGGACCCAGAATATGCCGAGAAACCCTGTAAAACGTGAAAATTAAAAATTCACAATGTTGGACACAGAATATGGCGAGAAAACATGAAAAAAGTGGAAAATTTAAAATTAACACTGTATTACCTACAATATAGCCAGAAATACTGAAAAACGTGGAAAGTTAAAAATTCACATGAAGTACCAGGAATATGGCAAGAAAACCTGAAAAACGTGGAAATGAGAAAATCATACTGTAGGACCCAGAATATGACGAAAAAACCTAAAAAACGTGGAAAATTAAATTTAACACTGAAGGACCTAGAATATTGCGAGAAAATCTGAAAAAGGTGGAAAATGAGAAAATCACACTGTAGGACCTGGAATTACAATAAAATTTGTAAACGTGGAAAATGAGAAAATCACACTGCAGGAACCAGAATAATCCGAGAAACCCTGAAAAAGTGAAAATTAAAAATTCACACTGTCAGTTCCAGAATATGGCAAGACACCATGAAAAAAGTGGAAAATTAAAAATTCACACTGTATTACCCAGAATATGGAGAGAAATACTGAAAAAACGAGGAAAATTAAAAATTCACACTGAAGGACCTGGAATACGGCAAAAAAAAAAAAAAAACAAAAAAAACAACAACAACAAAAAAAAACAAAACCCTGAAAAACGTGGAAATGAGGAAATCACAAGGTCGGACCCAGAATATGACCAAAAAACCTGAAAACGTGGAATATTAAAAATTCACACTGAAGGACTCAGAATATGGAAAGAAAACCTAAAAATGAGGAAAATTAAAAACTCTCACTGAAGGACCCAGAATAGGTGAGAAAAACTGAAAAAAGTAGAAAATTAAAAATTCACACTGAAGGACCCCCGAATATGGCGAGAAAACTTGAAAAAATAGAAAATTAAAAACTCACACAGAAGGACCCCAAATATGGCGAGAAAACCTGAAAAAGGTGGATAATGAGAAAATCACACTGTAGGACCCAGAATTACGAAAAAACTTGAAAAACGTGGAAAATGAGAAAATCACACTGCAGGACCCAGAATATGCCAAGAAACACTGAAAAAGGTGAAAATTAAAAATTCACACTGTAGGACCCAGATTATGGCAAGAAAACCTGAAAAAAGTGGAAAATTAAAAATTCACACTGTATTACCCAGAATATGGCAAGAAATACGGAAAAACGTGGAAAATTAAAAATTCACACTGAAGGACCTGGAATACAACAAGAAAACTTGAAAAACGTGGAAATGACAAACTCACACTGTAGACCCAGAACATGCCGAAAAAACCTGAAAAACGTAGAAAATTAAAAATTCACACTGAAAGACCCTGAATATGGTGAGAAAACTTAAAAAACGAGGGAAATTAAAAACTCACATTGAAGGACCCAGAATAGGTGAGAAAAACTGAAAAAAGTAGAAAATTAAAAATACACACTGAATGACCCCCGAATATGGCGAGAAATCCTGAAAAACGAGGAAAATTATAAACTCACACTGAAGGACCCAGAATTACGTAAAAACTTGAAAAATGTGGAAAATGAGAAAATAACACTGCAGGACCCAGAATATGCCAAGAAACCCTCAAATACATAAAAATTAAAAATTCACACTTTCGGACACAGAATATGGAGAGAATCCATGAAAAAAGTTGAAAACTAAAAATTCACACTGTATTACGTAGAATATGGTGAGAAATACTGAAAAACGTGGAATAATAAAAATTCACATTGAAGGACCTGGAATATGGCGAGAAAACCAGAAAAACAAGTAAAATAAAAACTCACAATGAAGGACCCAGAATATGGCAAGAAACACTGAAAAAAGTAGAAAATTAAAAACTCACACTGAAGGAACCCAAATATTGCAAGAAAACCTGAAAAAAGTAGAAAATTAAAAATACACACTGTAGGACCCAGAATATGGCGAGAAACCCTGAAAAAAGTAGAAAATTAAAAACTCACACTGAAGGACCCGAAATATGGCGAGAAAACCTGAAAAAGGTGGATAATGAGAAAATCACACTGTAGGACCCAGAATTACGAAAAAACTTGAAAAACGTGGAAAATGAGAAAATCACACTGCAGGACCCAGAATATGCCAAGAAACCCTGAAAAATTTGAAAATTAAAAATTCACACTGTAGGACCCAGATTATGGCAAGAAACCCTGAAAAAAGTGGAAAATTAAAAATTCACACTGTATTACCCAGAATATGGCAAGAAATACGGAAAAACGTGGAAAATTAAAAATTCACACTGAAGGACCTGGAATACGGCAAGAAAACTTGAAAAACGTGGAAATGACAAAATCACACTGTAGACCCATAACAACCGAAAAAACCTGAAAAACGTAGAAAATTAAAAATTCACACTGAAAGACCCTGAATATGGTGAGAAAACTTAAAAAATGAGGGAAATTAAAAACTCACATTGAAGGACCCAGAATAGGTGAGAAAAACTGAAAAAAGTAGAAAATTAAAAATACACACTGAATGACCCAGGAATATGGCGAGAAATCCTGAAAAACAAGGAAAATTATAAACTCACACTGAAGGACCCAGAATTACGAAAAAACTTGAAAAACGTGGAAAATGAGAAAATCACACTGCAGGACCCAGAATATGCCAAGAAACCCTCAAATACGTAAAAATTAAAAATTCACACTTTCGGACACAGAATATGGCGAGAATCCATGAAAAAAGTTGAAAACTAAAAATTCACACTGTATTACGTAGAATATGGTGAGAAATACTGAAAAACGTGGAAAATTAAAAATTCACATTGAAGGACCTGGAATATGGCGAGAAAACCAGAAAAACAAGTAAAATAAAAACTCACAATGAAGGACCCAGAATATGGCGAGAAACCCTGAAAAAAGTAGAATATTAAAAATACACGCTGTAGGACCCAGAATATGGCAAGAAACACTGAAAAAAGTAGAAAATTAAAAACTCACACTGAAGGACCCCAAATATGGCAAGAAAACCTGAAAAAAGTAGAAAATTAAAAATACACACTGTAGGACCCAGAATATGGCGAGAAACCCTGAAAAAAGTAGATAATTAAATACTCACACTGAAGGACCCGGAATATGCCGAGAAACCCTGAAAAACGAGGAAAACTAAAAACTCACACTGAAGGACCCAGAATATGGCGAGAAAACCTGAAAAAGGTTGAAAATGAGAATAATCACACTGTAGGACCCAGAATTGAGAAAAAACTTGAAAAACATCGTAATTGAGAAAATCACAGTGTAGGAAGCAGAATATGGCGAGAAACCCCTGAAAAAACCTCGAAAATTAAAAATACACTCTGTAGGACACAGAATATGGCAAGAAACCCTGAAAAAAGTAGATAATTAAATACTCACACTGAAGGACCACGAATATGGTGAGAAAACCTGAAAAAGGTGGAAAATTAGAATAATCACAATGTAGGACCCAGAATTGTGAAAAAAAAACATAAAAAACGTGGAAAATGTGAGAATCACACTGCAGGACCCAGAATATGCCGAGAAACCATGTAAAACGTGAAAATTAAAAATTCACAATGTTGGACACAGAATATGGCGAGAAAACATGAAAAAAGTGGAAAATTTAAAATTAACACTGTATTACCTACAATATAGCCAGAAATACTGAAAAACGTGGAAAGTTAAAAATTCACATGAAGTACCAGGAATATGGCAAGAAAACCTGAAAAACGTGGAAATGAGAAAATCAAACTGTAGGACCCAGAATATGACGAAAAAACCTAAAAAACGTGGAAAATTAAAATTAACACTGAAGGACCTAGAATATTGCGAGAAAACCTGAAAAAGGTTGAAAATGAGAAAATCACACTGCAGGAACCAGAATATGCCGAGAAACCCTGAAAAAGTGAAAATTAAAAATTCACACTGTCAGTTCCAGAATATGGCAAGACACCATGAAAAAAGTGGAAAATTAAAAATTCACACTGTATTACCCAGAATATGGAGAGAAATACTGAAAAACGAGGAAAATTAAAAATTCACACTGAAGGACCTGGAATACGGCAAAAAAAAAAAAAAAAAAAAAAAAAAAAAACCCTGAAAAACGTGGAAATGAGGAAATCACAAGGTCGGACCCAGAATATGACCAAAAAACCTGAAAACGTGGAATATTAAAAATTCACACTGAAGGACTCAGAATATGGAAAGAAAACCTAAAAATGAGGAAAATTAAAAACTCTCACTGAAGGACCCAGAATAGGTGAGAAAAACTGAAAAAAGTAGAAAATTAAAAATTCACACTGAAGGACCCCCGAATATGTCGAGAAAACTTGAAAAAAATAGAAAATTAAAAACTCACACAGAAGGACCCCAAATATGGCGAGAAAACCTGAAAAAGGTGGATAAATAGAAAATCACACTGTAGGACCCAGAATTACGAAAAAACTTGAAAAACGTGGAAAATGAGAAAATCACACTGCAGGACCCAGAATATGCCAAGAAACCCTGAAAAAGGTGAAAATTATAAATTCACACTGTAGGACCCAGATTATGGCAAGAAACCCTGAAAAAAGTGGAAAATTAAAAATTCACACTGTATTACCCAGAATATGGTAAGAAATACGGAAAAACGTGGAAAATTAAAAATTCACACTGAAGGACCTGGAATACGGCAAGAAAACTTGAAAAACGTGGAAATGACAAAATCACACTGTAGACCCAGAACATGCCGAAAAAACCTGAAAAACGTAGAAAATTAAAAATTCACACTGAAAGACCCTGAATATGGTGAGAAAACTTAAAAAACGAGGGAAATTAAAAACTCACATTGAAGGACCCAGAATAGGTGAGAAAAACTGAAAAAAGTAGAAAATTAAAAATACACACTGAATGACCCCCGAATATGGCGAGAAATCCTGAAAAACGAGGAAAATTATAAACTCACACTGAAGGACCCAGAATTACGTAAAAACTTGAAAAACGTGGAAAATGAGAATATCACACTGCAGGACCCAGAATATGCCAAGAAACCCTGAAATACGTAAAAATTAAAAATTCACACTTTCGGACACAGAATATGGCGAGAATCCATGAAAAAAGTTGAAAACTAAAAATTCACACTGTATTTCATAGAATATGGTGAGAAATACTGAAAAACGTGGAAAATTAAAAATTCACATTGAAGGACCTGGAATATGGCGAGAAAACCAGAAAAACAAGTAAAATAAAAACTCACAATGAAGGACCCAGAATATGGCAAGAAACACTGAAAAAAGTAGAAAATTAAAAACTCACACTGAAGGACCCCAAATATGGCAAGAAAACCTGAAAAAAGTAGAAAATTAAAAATACACACTGTAGGACCCAGAATATGGCGAGAAACCCTGAAAAAAGTAGAAAATTAAAAACTCACACTGAAGGACCCGAAATATGGCGAAAAAACCTGAAAAAGGTGGATAATGAGAAAATCATACTGTAGGACCCAGAATTACGAAAAAACTTGAAAAACGTGGAAAATGAGAAAATCACACTGCAGGACCCAGAATATGCCAAGAAACCCTGAAAAAGGTGAAAATTAAAAATTCACACTGTAGGACCCAGATTATGGCAAGAAACCCTGAAAAAAGTGGAAAATTAAAAATTCACACTGTATTACCCAGAATATGGCAAGAAATATTGAAAAAAATGGAAAATTAAAAATTCACACTGAAGAACCTGGAATACGGCAAGAAAACCTGAAAAACGTGGAAACGACAAAATCACACTGTAGACCCAGAATATGACGAAAAAGCCTGAAAAAAAACGTAGAAAATTAAAAATTCACACTCAAGGACCCCGAATATGTCGAGAAATCCTGAAAAACGAGGAAAATTATAAACTCACACTGAAGGACCCAGAATTACGTAAAAACTTGAAAAACGTGGAAAATGAGAAAATCACACTGCAGTACCCAGAATATGCCGAGAAACCCTGAAATATGTAAAAATTAAAAATTCACACTTTCGGACACAATATATGGCGAGAATCCATGAAAAAATTTGAAAAGTTAAAATTCACACTGTATTACATAGAATATGGCGAGAAATAATGAAAAACGTGGAAAATTAAAAATTCATATTGTAGGACCAGGAATATGGCGAGAAAACCAGAAAAACAAGTAAAATAAAAATTCACAATGAAGGACCCAGAATATGGCGAGAAACCCTGAAAAAAGTAGAAAATTAAAAATACACGCTGTAGGACCCAGAATATGGCAAGAAACACTGAAAAAAGTAGAAAATTAAAAACTCACACTGAAGGACCCCAAATATGGCGAGAAAAGCTGAAATAGGTGGAAAATGAGAAAATCATAGTGTAGGACACAGTAATGGGAAAAAATTGAAAAAAGTGGAAAATGAGAAAATCACACAGTAGTACCCAGAATATGCCGAGAAACCCTGAAAAACGTGGAATATTAAAAATATACTCTGTAGGACCCAGAATATGGCAAGAAACACTGAAAAAAGTAGAAAATTAAAAACTCACACTGATGGACCCCGAATATGGGAAGAAAACCTGAAAAAAGTAGAAAATTAAAAACTCACACTGAAGGACCCCAAATATGTCGAGAAAACCTGAAAAAGGTGGATAATGAGAAAATCACACTGTAGGACCCAGAATTACGAAAAAACTTCAAAAACTTGGAAAATGAGAAAATCACACTGCAGGACCCAGAATATGCAGAGAAACCCTGAAAAGGTGAAAATTTAAAATTCACACTGTCTGACCCAGATTATGGCGAGAAATACTGAAAAACGTGGAAAATTAAAAATTCACACTGAAGGACCTGTAATATGTCAAGAAAACCTGAAAAAGGTGGAAATGAGAAAATCACACTGTAAGACCCAGAATATGACAAAAAAAACTGAAAAACGTGGAAAAATAAAATTCACACTGAAAGACCCTGAATATGGTGAGAAAACTTGAAAAACGAGGGAAATTAAAAACTCACATTGAAGGACCCAGAATAGGTGAGAAAAACTGAAAAAAGTAGAAAATTAAATATTCACACTGATGGATCCCCGAATATGGATAGAAACCTTAAAAAAGTAGAAAAGTAAATATTCATACTGAAGGACTCCGAATATGGCGATTAAACCTGAAAAATATAGAAAATAAAAAACTCACACAGAAGGACCCCAAATATGGCGAGAAAACCTGACAATGTGGAAAATGAAAAATCACATTGTATGACCCAGAATTACATAAAAACTTGAAAAACGTGGAAAACTAGAAAATCACACTGCAGGACCCAGAATATGCCCAGAAACCCTGAAAAACGTGAAAATAAAAATTCACACGCTCAAACACAGAATATGGCAAGAAACCATGAATAAAGTGGAAAATTAAGAATTCACACTGTATTACCCAGAATATGGCGAGAAATACTGAAAAACGGGGAAAATTTAAAATTCACACTGAAGGACCTGGAATACGGCAAGAAAACCTGAAAAACGTGGAAATGAGAAAATCACACTGCAGGACCCAGAATATGACGAAAAAACCTGAAAAACGTGGAATATTAAAAATTCACACTGAATGACCCGGAAAAGGTGAGAAAACCTGAAAAAAGTAGAAAATTAAAAACTCACACAGAAGGAACCCAAATATGGCGAGAAAACCTGAAAAAGGTGGATAATGAGAAAAATACACTGTAGGACCCAGAATTACGAAAAAACTTGAAAAACGTGGAAATTGAGAAAATCACACTGCAGGACCCAGAATATGCCAAGAAACCCTGAAAAAGGTGAAAATTAAAAATTCACACTGTAGGACCCATATTATGGCAAGAAACCCTGAAAAAAGTGGAAAATTAAAAATTCACACTGTATTACCCAGAATATGGCAAGAAATACTGAAAAACGTGGAAAATTAAAAATTCACACTGAAGGACCCCGAATAAGGCAAGAAATCCTGAAAAACGTGGAAATGACAAAATCACACTCTAGACCCAGAATATGACGAAAAAACCTGAAAAAAAACGTAGAAAATTAAAAATTCACACTGAAGGACCCCGAATATAGCGAGAAATCCTGAAAAACGAGGAAAATTATAAACTCACACTGAAGGACCCAGAATTACTTAAAAACATGAAAAACGTGGAAAATGAGAAAATCACACTGCAGGACCCAGAATATGCTGAGAAACCCTGAAATATGTAAAAATAAAAAATTCACACTTTCGGACACAGAATATGGCGAGAATCCATGAAAAAAGTTGAAAATTAAAAATACACGCTGTAGGACCCAGAATATGGCGAGAAACCCTGAAAAAAGTAGAAAATTTAAAACACACACTGAAGGACCACAAATATGGCGAGAAAACCTGAAAAAGGTGAATAATGAGAAAATCACACTGTAGGACCCAGAATTAGGAAAAAACTTGAAAATCGTGGAAAATGAGAAAATCACACTGCAGGACCCAGAATATGCAGAGAAACCCTGAAAAGGTGAAAATTTAAAATTCACACTGACAGACCCAGATTATGGCGAGATACCATGAAAAAATTGGAAAATTAAAAATTCACATTGTATTACCCAGAATATGGCGAGAAATAATGAAAAACATGGAAAATTAAAAATTCACACTGAAGGACCTGGAATATGCCAAGAAAACCTGAAAAAGGTGGAAATAAGAAAATCACACTGTACGTGGAAAATTAAAAATTCACACTGAAACACCCCGAATATGGCGAGAAAACTTGAAAAACGAGGGAAATTAAAAACTCACATTGAAGGACCCAGAATAGGTGAGAAAAACTGAAAAAAGTAGAAAATTAAAAATTCACACTGAAGGACCCCCGAATATGGAGAGAAACCTTAAAAGTAGAAAATTAAATATTCACACTGCAGGACCCCGAATATGGCGATTAAACCTGAAAAAATAGAAAATGAGAAAATCATACTGTAGGACCGAGAATTACATAAAAACTTGAAAAACGAGGAAAATGAGAAAAATCACACTGCAGGACCCAGAATATGCCAAGAAACGCTGAAAAGGTGAAAATTAAAAATTCACACTGTCGGACCCAGATTATGGCAAAAAACCATGAAAAAAGTGGAAAATTAAAAATTCACACTGAAGGACCTGGAATATGGCAAGAAAACCTGAAAAACGTGAAAATGACAAAATCATTTTGAAAGACCCAGAATATGACCAAAAAACCTGAAAAACGTGGAAAATTAAAAATTCACACTGAAGGACCCCAAATATGGCGAGAAATCCTGAACAACGAGGAAAATTATAAACTCACACTGAAGGACCCAGAATTACATAAAAACTTGAAAAACGTGGAAAAAGAGAAAATCACACTGCAAGACCCAGAATATGCCTAGAAACCCTGAAAAACTTGAAAATTTAATATTCACACTTTAGGACACAGAATATGGCGAGAATCTATGAAAAGTGGAAAATTAAAAATTCACATGTATTACTCAGAATATGGAGAGAAATGCTGAAAAACGTGGAAAATTAAAAATTCACACTGAAGGACCTGGAATACGGCAAGAAAACCTGAAAAACTTGGAAATGAGGAAATTACACTGTAGGACCAAGAATATGACCAAAAAACCTGAAAAACGTGGAATATTAAAAATTCACACTGAAGGACCCGGAATATGGCAAAAAAAACTGAAAAATGAAGAAAATTAAAAACTCACACTGAAGGACACAGAGTAGGTGAGAAAAACTGAAAAAAGTAGAAAATTAAAAATTCACACTGAAGGACCCCGAATATGGAGAGAAAACTTGAAAAAAGTAGAAAATTAAAAACTCACACTGAAGGAACCCAAATATGGTGAGAAAACCTGAAAATGGTGGAAAATGAGAAAATCACACTGTAGGACCCAGAATTACGAAAAAACTTGAAAAACCTGGAAAATGAGAAAATAACACTGTAGGACCCAGAATATGCAGAGAAACCCTGAAAAGGTGAAAATTAAAAATTCACACTTTCGAACCCAGATTATGGATAGAAACCATGAAAAAAGTGGAAAATTAAAAATTCACACTGTATTACCCAGAATATGGCGAGAAATACTGAAAAACGTGGAAAATTAAAAATTCACACTGAAGGACCTGGAATACGGCAAGAAAACCTGAAAAAGGTAGAAATGAGAAAATCACACTGTAAGACCCAGAATATGATGAAAAAACCTGAAAAACGTTGAAAATTAAAAATTCACACTGAAAGATCCTGAATATGGCGAGAAAACCTGAAAAACAAGGAAAATTAAAAACTCACACTGAAGGACCCAGAATAGGTGAGAAAACCTGAGAAAAGTAAAAATGGAGGTGATGATTGGTTCCTTCCTATGCTGGTTCTTTTGTGCCTCTTCCTTCCACTATTAGGAAGGTTTGCAATTACATAATGAGGCAGCTCAGCCAAGCACTTAATTTGGAAATAGGACTAGAGGATAGGATACACCTGAAGACAGACAGCCATTGCTCTGTGTTCTTGATGCTTCAATGGAAGCATCTGGTATTCTGAGTGCAGTGTGATAGGTCCCATTCCAGAGGCATAGGTAAGAACCAGATTCCTGGCACTCTGACAGAAAAGGACCCAGGAGAAGCCCCGAGGGTGGGTGTGGATAGGACATTGCCTGAGCCTCCTTTGGCTCAGATCCGTACCCTTGGATTGGTTGGACCCTCACTAGGATCCCCAACTTAACCCTATGACATCTAGGTTAGTCATTTGAGCTCTAGTTGGATTCCCTTGACTGACCTGTTGGCCCCTATGGCCACCCTAAGTCAGCTCCCAGATCCTGTGCCACCTAGGCTCAGACTTGACACGCTATGTCTGTTAACAACAAAATCAGGGTGCCAGACTCACAGGAGACATTTCTTACATTTAGATTACGTTCAGTTTGGGGGAAACAGAGGACAACACAGATGTCGGTTGAGGCCAATATACAGTTTAGTAAGCAAATACTGATCATATGCGCAAAGACCTGCTACAGTGATGGAAACAGGTTTAACCATGCTCCTGCAGTGCCAGCCATGGCTTTGCTTGTCTGCATTGTATTTCTATGATATGCCAATGGAGCAGGTGTTCACCAAGGATTTGCTCTGGGGATGCTTACCCAGTGGTGGTCACAATTATAAACTTCTAAGCTAAAGAACATTTCCCCATCTAGCACAGTCGTTAGAACACGAGATTATTAATCTCAGGTTCGTTGGTTTGAGCCCAAAGTTGGACGAGATGTTATTTTAGTTGGGTCTCGACTGGAGACAATGCTGGCACTTCCCAGGAGTGCCCTATGGTTGGGGTTCTGCTTTCTGTATCTCTGACATTAGAACTGGAGGTAGGGAGCATTTGGTGGGTCTTTTGCTCTGCTTGAAGCAGCACTGGGTGTACTAAATTGCAGTGGGTGCAAGTGTTACAGACTCTACACTAGTTTTGACATTCTCAAGCAATTGGGGCACTGGGTAGTCTTGGATTACCCTTTTCAGGTAGATCTGAAACTCAATTCTTTTGGTGTTTACTGCATTCAACCAGAGGATTACAAGATATCCCTCTTAGAAAGACTAGCTGGAGCTTCTCTTTAAGGCTTGTTGGTCCTACCCCTAGAGGATTCTCGCTTAGGGTCTGAGAGGATCTTTCTAGGTTCAAATCTTGGACCAGTCCTCTTCTTTTGCCAATCAAACCCTGAGGATTAAAAGTCAATCTTGGCTCCTTAGAAGGTATGACTAAACAAATGAAAAAGGAAATTCGTAAGTACCCAAAGTGGTATTTTTGGTTGGTTTCTTTGGACCTTGTTTTCTGTTTTAGGCAGAGTCTTGTTCCTTTACCTTAGGCTGCTCCTGACAAAGTCAAGGATAGCTGCATTTCTAATCTTCATGCCTTCACTTCTTGTGTGCTGGAAAGATAGGCATGTGTATTAATCTGGTGTTCAGGTTGGAACCCAGGCTTAGGCAAGCAATTAGATGAGCTACAGCATCAGCTCATAACTCAAAATGTCCACCAAGAATTGCTGGCATTATTCAAATTAGCCTGAAGGATACAAATATTGGAAAATGTTGGAATTAAAAAAAAAATCAATCCAGCTGCTCTGGCAAATCAGGGAGAACTGGAGCAGGCCTCTAGATGCACCAGCTTCTAGTCAGGTCTTTAGTGTATTTAACATACCCTGAGCTACATGAGAAGAAACACAAATAGCTAAACCAGGATTGTGAGACTAGCTGCAAGACATGTGGCTGGCAAATAAAAACCGCTTTGAAATTTGCCGGTAGCCCTTAAGTGCAAATCTTGTTCCAGATCACTGGACTTTAATAATCACTAGTTTGCTTGGGTCCAACCCACAGGACCCAAAAAGTAGTCAAGAGCCTGTGACCTCTTCAGATTTGCTGGACTAGCATTTTTCAGGTCCCCTGGTGCGCAGATCTAAGAAAGGAGAGGTGCTGCCAAACCTGGCTAGGGTCTCAGCTTTGCGAATCTGCCTTGGAACTTCCCTTTTTTCCATAATCTCCATAAAAAGGCAAAGGATTTTTACATTTAAGAAGTTCTTGCACTTCGGATAGGAAACATACTCTAAGAACCACAGTCAGCCCTCTGGCCTCTGTAGAGTCCTGACTGAGCCTGGGTCTCCCAGCTCAGTGTTTTGAAATCACAAGGTGGATTCCTGTGCAGAGAATGAATAGATGCGAGTAGGAGGAATGAGTCCTTCTAGGGTTTTGTGAGCTGGAAGGCGCAGTGTGGACTTAACCGAACAAGCCTCAGATTCTGCCGAATTTTCACCACTGGGTAAACTGCCAGATACCATGAAAGAAGAGAGGGACTCCTCTAAGGAATTGCTTCGGGCATCTCTCCGGGGTGGGAGGCTTGATTCAAACCCTGATACTTCTGGTGTTCTGGTGTCTACACTTCGAGGCTCCCGGGGAAATCTTCAAGATCCTGAACAGTGGCCAGGCTTCCAAGGTGGCATTCAGTCCTGCGACTGTACGTGTGGGATGCAGAGAAGGCCCTGATTTCTTCTATCCAGCCTTACAGAATCAGCTGAGCTCTTTCCTTTTTCAGTAGGGGGCTGCCCCAACTTCTCTCTCAGCATCACTTTCATGCGCTTAGCTAATAGGCAAAAGTAACTGTTAGCTACTTTTAGAAGAGGCAAAACTAGGTGTTAGCTGAAAGAAGAGGTCATTAATAAGGGAAGAACTAAATACATTTAGCTCTTTTGTCCACTGCCCCCACAACCCTGGCCCCATGGCTGGTTCCCAGGCTGACTTTGAAATCTCCTTAACCTAGCCTCCGAAGTACTGCCCATACAGGAGTGAGTGATATCCATGTCACTTCATGTTTTTAGTAACAACCTCACAAAGGCAAATTTAGTCTATTCGGGTCTACATGGCTGATAAAACCCGGGAGAGGGTTTATTTTTGTTTTTTAAATAAAACAAGCTGTGATGGATCAGTTTCTGTCAGTGCGAAAGTCTTTTACTTCCCTTGACTAGAGAGGGAGGCAGAAAACAGACTAGAAGATAGATGAGCAGGAAGGCCAAAAGAAGAGAGGTTGCTTGTCTGACAGTGACTGTGGACTGAAATAATGATTGGGGACCTGGGAGGGTCCAGGGAGAATAATAATTTTAGTGAATTAACCCGGTTAATTAATGGGTGATCTTCGGTTTGAATTTCTATTTAAGAATAAGAGCCAGTTCTGTGACTTCTAACATTCTTTCAAGGTGAGAAAAAGACTGCTGTTGGACTATGATTTGGGCTCCAGCAAATTGGTCTGTGATTTAGGGAGCTCTCTGAAAGAAAGAAAAAAAAAGAAAAACAGATACTTTGAGTCCAAGAACAGCAATTGTTGGGAGAACCTTCCTGGAATAAGCACACGGAAACAACTGAGAGTGGAAGAGAGATGTCAAAGGTGGACCGAAGCCAAGACAGCTCCTGCAAGTCTTTGTAATTTCATTTTATACTTTGAAACCATAAGGTAGGGTGGACACGCTAGTGTTTAAGAGCTGGCATCAGTCAGCAGGCTGGGAAGGGCACTGGGCCACTGCCTCACCTGGCTCTTTAGGCCTCTCTGGTTCAGGTAGCAAGTGATTTGCCTGTCTTGCCAGTATTACACTCTGAACTACCATCCAGAGGGAAGCAACCTGCTGAGGTTAGACTGCTCTCTCTCCAGGTTTCCCCTATGAACATGCAAATGGCAGTCCTGCCTGGTCTTTTTTTTTATCCTTTTTAAAAAATGTTTATTTATTTATGTATTTATTAGATATAGGTACACTGTAGCTGTCTTCAGACACTCCAGAAGAGGGTGTCAGATTCTGGAGAATCTAAATCCCTCTTATGGTCTGCATATGATGTACATAAACACACCCTCACATATACTTCTAAAATTTAAAGATGGGTGGGGCCACTGAAAGGGCTCAACAATTAACAGCATTGTTTCCTCTTCCAGAGAACCTGGGATCAACTACCAGCAACTATATGGTGGCCCATCTCCAGTTCCAGGGGATCTGATACTCTGTTCTGGCTTCTGTGGGCACAGTATACACATGCAAAACACCCTTACACTAAAAATAAAATACATCATTGAGAGAGAGGAAAGAGGGCTTTAGAGAGAAAGAGAGGGGAGGTCATCGTACCTCTTGACAGGTTTGAAAAATCAGAGTTTCATCACTCACACAAATAAATAACTGCAAAATATTTTTTAAACAAACTTTGCAATTTACCTTTAAAAATATCAAGAAAACAAGTTAGTTCTATGAGCAACAGTTATATTGACTGTATATAAAGCATAGTCATGAGCATATTCTCTAAACAGAAAAAGGTCTGGTAATCTTAGAAATGGAAAAGAGAAACCAAGTATTTCTTCATATAAAAGCATACAGTAAGTGAACATTTAAAACTACAAGAGGCTACAGTGTGGCATGGCGGTGAAGATTGTTCCAACCTTGGGAAAGTCACACGTGAACCCCTTTAAGTTGGGGTTGCAGGGAGGTGATGATTGGTTCCTTCCTATGCTGGTTCTTTTGTGCCTCTTCCTTCCACAATTAGGAAGGTCTGCAATAACATAATGAGGCAGCTCAGCCAAGCCCTTAATTTGGAAATAGGACTAGAGGATAGGATACACCTGAAGACAGACAGCCATTGCTCTGTGTTCTTGATGCTTCAATGGAAGCATCTGGTATTCTGTGTGCAGTGTGATAGGTCCCATTCCAGAGGCATAGGTAAGAAGCAGGTTCCTGGCACTCTGACAGAAAAGGACCTAGGAGAAGCCCCGAGGGTGGGTGTGGATAGGACATTGCCTGAGCCTCCTTTGGCTCAGATCCGTACCCCTGGATTGGTTGGACCCTCACTAGGATCCCGAACTTAACCCTACTGACATCTAGGTTAGTCATTTGAGCTCTAGTTGGATTCCCTTGACTGACCTGTTGGCCCCTATGGCCACCCTAAGTCAGCTCCAAGATCCTGTGCCACCTAGGCTCAGACTTGACACGCTATGTCTGTTAACAACAAAATCAGGGTGCCAGACTCACAGGAGACATTTCTTACATTTAAATTACGTTCAGTTTGGGGGAAACAGAGGACAACACAGACGTCAGTTGAGGCCAATATACAGTTTAGTAAGCAAATACTGATCAGATGTGTAAAGACCTGCTACAGCGATGGAAACAGGTTTAACCATGCTGCTCCAGTGCCAGTCATGGCTTTGCCTGTCTGCATTGTATTTCTATGATATGCCAAAGGAGCAGGTGCTCACCAAGGATTTGCTCTGGGGATGCTTACCCAGTGGTGGTCACAATTAGTAAACTTCTAAGCTAAAGAACAGTTCCCCATCTAGCACAGTCGTTAGAGCACGAGGTTATTAATCTCAGGGTCGTTGGTTTGAGCCCAAATTTGGACGAGATGTTATTTTAGTTGGGTCTCGACTGGAGACAATGCTGGCACTTCCCAGGAGTGCCCCATGGTTGGGGTTCTGCTTTCTGTATCTCTGACATTAGAACTGGAGGTAGGGAGCATTTGGTGGGTCTTTTGCTCTGCTTGAAGCAGCACTGGGTTTACTAAATTGCAGTGGGTGCAAGTGTTACAGACTCTACACTAGTTTTGACCTTCTAGAGCAATTGGGGCACTGGGTAGTCTTGGATTACCCTTTTCAGGTAGATTCAAAACTCAGTTCTTTTGGTGTTTACTGAATTCAACCAGAGGATTCCAATATATCCCTCTTAGAAAGACTAGCTGGAGCTTCTCTTTAAGGCTTTTTGGTCCTACCCCTGGAAGATTCTCGCTTAGGGTCTGAGAGGATCTTCCTAGGTTCAAATCTTGGACCAGTCCTCTTCTTTTGCCAATCAAACCCTGAGGATTAAAAGTCAACCTTGGCTCCTTAGAAGGTATGACTAAACAAATGAAAATGGAAATTCGTAAGTACCCAAAGTGGTATTTTTGGTTGGTTTCTTTGGACCTTGTTTTCTGTTTTAGGCAAAGTCTTGTTCCTTTACCTTAGGCTGCTCCTGAAAAAGTCAAGCATAGCTGCATTTCTAATCTTCATGCTTTCACTTCTTGTGTGCTGGAAAGATAGGCATGTGTATTAATCTGGTGTTCAGGTTGGAACCCAGGCTTAGGCAAGCAATTAGATGAGCTACAGCATCAGCTCATAACTCAAAATGTCCACCAAGTATTGCTGGCATTATTCAAGTTAGCCTGAAGGACACAAATATTGGAAAATGTTGGAATTAAAAAAAAATCAATCCAGCTGCTCTGGCAAATTAGGGAGAACTGGAGCAGGCCTCTGAGATGCACCAGCTTCTAGTCAGGTCTTTAGTGTATTTAACATACCCTGAGCTACATGAGAAGAAACACAAATAGCTAAAACAGGATTGTGAGACTACCTGCAAGACATGTGGCTGGCAAATAAAAACCGCTTTGAAATTTGCCAGTAGCCCTTAAGTGCAAATCTGGTTCCAGATCACTGGCCTTTAATCATCACTAGGCTAAGCTGGAGCCAACAGACTCTGTTCTATTTTCTTAATCGATTGTCTTCTAGACAGCATCTTGGCACACAGCTCAAGATGGTCTTGATTTCTCTGCCCCTTGCTCTTTCTTTCCCTCTCCACTTCTCCCATTTTCCCAGGCAGGCTTCACATCCAATACACAACCAAGGATGATCTCAACCCCTCCACCCTTTAAAATGTATTAATCATTTCACTTGTTTATATTTCAAGTGTTATCCCCCTCCTGCTCTCCCCTCCCTGAGGCCCAACTTTTCCCCCTCCCCACCCAGCCACTCCCACCTAATCCCTCTAGTATCCCCCTTCTCTGGGGTATCAAGCCTCAACAGGACAAAGTGCCACCCCTCCCACTGACGCCAGACAAGGTAGTTCTCTGCTACATAAGTATTTTTAGTCATGAACCTGCCGATGTATACTCCTTTAGTTAGTAGATTACTCCCTGGGAGCTCTGAGGGGTCTGGTTAATTGATACTGTTGTTCGTCCTGTGGGGTTGCCATCCCCTTCAGCTCCTTCAGCCCTTCCCCTAATTTTTCCATTGGGGTCCCCACACTCAGTCCAATAGTTTCTGTGAGTTTCTCCATCTGTCTTAGTCAGTTGCTGACAGAGGCTCTCAGAGGATACACAGACATACAAGGCTCCTGTCTGTAAGCACATCTTGGCATCAGCAGTAGTGTTGGGGTTTTGTGTCTGTGGGTAGAATACAGTGCTATAGTCTCTGGATGGCCTTTCCTTCAGTCTCTGCTCCATTTTTGTCCCTAAATTTCCTTTAGACAGAGACAATTTTCAGAATTTTTTTTAAATGGGTGGGTGTCCCCATCCCTCAACTGAGTCCCATGTCCATCTCCTGGATGTAGTCCCTTCAGGCTCCATCTCCCCTGTATTTCAGCTGTTGTTATGCCATTGAGTTCTGGGAACCTCTTGAATTCCTGGCATCTGGGAATTTCTAGTGCATATCCTAGTTCCCCAAACCCTGCTGCTACTTATTCCTATTCATTCTCCTGGCCCTCTAGATGTCTCTCCTGTCTCTTCCCATACCTGACCCTGTCCTTCCTTCTTTCTTCCCCTCCCTTTCTCTCTCCCACCCTGATACCCCCTTCCTCTGCCTGCCATGATTATTTTGTTACCTCTTCTAAGTAGGTTTGAATAACCGACACTTTGGTCTCCCTTCTTGTAAAACTTCATTTGACTTTTAGTTGTCGCATGGGTGTTCTGAGCTTTTGGGCTAAAATCCACTTATCCGGGAGTACATACCATGCAAGGCCTTTTGGATTTGGGTTACCTCACTCAAGAAAATATTTTCTAGTTCCATCCATGTGCCTACAACGTTTATGTTAAGATCATTTTTTAATATCTGAGTAGTAATCCATTGTGTAAATGTACCACAGTTTCTTAACAATTCTTCCATAGAGGGACATCTGGGTTGTTTCCAGCTCATTGTTATTAAAAATTAGGGTTCAGTGAACACATTGGTGCACATATCTTTGTTCTGTGTTGGAGCATCTTTAAAGTATATGACATCACACTGGAGCATGTGAAACCACAGTGGAGAATGTGACAACACAGTGGAGCATTGTGACACCACAGTGGAAAAATGTGACACCACAGGGGAGTAGGGTGACAGCACCGTGGAGCACTGTGACAAAGAAGAGGAGCACTGTGACACCACAGAGGAGCACAATGACACCACAGTGGAGGAGTGTGACAACAGAGTAGAGCAGTGCAACATCAGAGTGAAACATGAAAAATTAACCACTGTGACCACTGTGACAGCACAGTGGACCACTGTGTCATCAGAGTGGAACATTGTGACATGACAGTTGAGCTCTGTGACACGACAGTGCAGCAGTGTGACAGTGAGGGGAGCACACTTACATCACTGTGGAGAACTGTGTCAGAAAGGTGGAACACTGTGACACAATAGTGTAGCAGTGTGACACCACAGTGGAGCACTGTGACAACACAGAGCAGCACGGTGACAGTAGAGTGGAGCACTGTGACATGACAGTGGAGCACTGTGATACCACCGTAGAGCACTGATAAACCACAGTGAGCACTGTGACACAACAGTGGACCACTGTGATACCACAGTGCAGCACTGTCTCCCCACAGTGAACCACAATGAAACTACAGTGGAGAACTCTGACAACACAGTGGAGCATGTGACACCACAGTGGAGCATTGTGACACCAGAGAGGAGAACTCTGATACCACAGTTGCATACTGTGACACCAAAGTGGAGCATTGTGACAACGAAGTGGAGCACTGTGACACCACGGTGGAGCACTGTGAGATCACATTAGAGCAGGGTGACAACAGTGTAGAGAAGTGGGACATCACAGTGGAGCATTGTAAAACCACAGTTGAGCACAGTGACAGAGAAACCCTAAAAAACGTGAAACATAAAAAATAACACTGTAGGAACTGAAATATGGAAAGAAAAAGTGAAAATCATCAAATATGAGAAAATCACACTGTAGACCTTGAATATGGCGATAAATCCTGAAAAACGTCGAAAAGTAAAAACTCACAATGTAGGACCTGGAATATTGTGAGAAACCCTGAAAGACAGTGGAAATTTAAAAACTTAAACTCTATGACCAGGTATATGGCGACAAATACTGAAAAATGTGAAAAATGATAAACTCAAACGGTAGGAACAGAAATATGATGAGAAACCCTGAAAAACGTGGAAATTTAAAAACAAACACTGTAGGACCTGGAATATAGCAAGAAACAATGAAAATAAAAACGTGGAAAATGAGAAACTCACGCTGTAGGAACTGGAATATGGGAAGAAACCTGGAAAACAGGTGGAAAATGAGACAACCACACTGTAGGACCTGGAATGTGTCTAGAAACCCAGAAAGAGGGGAAAATGAGAAAATCATAATGCAGTACCTGGAATATCGCAAGAAACCCTGAAAAACGTGAAAAATTAAAAACTTACCCTGTAGGACCTGGAATATGGCAAGAAAACGGAAATTCATTGAAAATGATAAATCACACTGTAGGACCTGGAATATGGAGAGAAACCTTGAAAAACGTAGAAATTAAAAACTCACACTGTAGGACCTGGAATATGGCGAGAAAACCTGAAGAACGTGGAAAATAAAAATATAACAGTGTAGGACCAGGGACATGGCAAGAAATTATGGTGGCTGGCAACCATCGGTAACGAGATCTAGCTCCCCCTTCTGGAGTGTCTGAGGACAGCTACAGTGTACTTACATATAATAAATAATGAAACTCATGAAACTACAAAGCTTCTGCAAGGCTAAAGACACCATCAATAAGACAAAAAAACCACCAACAGATTGGGAAAGGATCTTCACCTATCCTAAATCAGATAAGGGACTAATATCCAATATATATAAAGAACTCAAGAAGGTGGACTCCAGAAAATCAAATAACCCCATTAAAAAATGGGGCTCAGAACTGAACAAAGAATTCTCACCTGAGGAATACCGAATGGCAGAGAAACACCTGAAAAAATGTTCAACATCCTTAATCATCAGGGAAATGCAAATCAAAACAACCCTGAGATTCCACCTCACACCAGTCAGAATGGCTAAGATCAAAAATTCAGGTGACAGCAGTTGCTGGCGAGGATGTGGAGAAAGAGGAACACTCCTCCATTGTTGGTGGGATTGCAAGCTTGTACAACCACTCTGGAAATCAGTCTGGCGGTTCCTCAGAAAATTGGACATAGTACTACCGGAGGATCCAGCAATACCTCTCCTGGGCATATATCCAGAAGATGTCCCAACCGGTAAAAAGGACACATGTTCCACTATGTTCATAGCAGCCCTATTTATAATAGCCAGAAGCTGGAAAGAACCCAGATGTCCCTCAACAGAGGAATGGATACAGAAATTATGGTACATTTACACAATGGAGTACTACTCAGCTATTAAAAAGAATGAATTTATGAAATTCCTAGCCAAATGGATGGACCTGGAGGGCATCATCTTGAGTGAAGTAACACAATCACAAAAGAACTCACACAATATGTATTCACTGATATGTGGATATTAGCCCAAAACTTAGGATACCCAAGATTTAAGATACAATTTGCTAAACGCATGAAACTCAAGAAGAATGAAGACCAAAGTGTGGACACTGTGCACCTTCTTAGAATTGGGAACAAAACACCCAGGGAAGGAGTTACAGAGACAAAGTTCGTAGCGGTGATGAAAGGATGGACCATTTAGAGACTGCCGTATCCAGGGATCCATCCCATAATCAACTTCTAAACGCTGACACCATTGCATACACTAGCAAGATTTTGCTGAAAGGACCCAAATATAGCTGTCTCTTGTGAGACGATGCTGGGGCCTAGCAAACACAGGAGTGGATGTTCACAGTCAGCTATTGGATGTATCACAGGGCTCCCAATGGAGAAGCTAGAGAAAGTACCCAAGGAGCTAAAGGGATCTGCAACCCTATTGTTGGAACAACATGATGTACTAACCAGAACCCCGGAGCTCTTGTCTCTAGCTGCATATGTATCGAAAGATGGCCTAGTCAGCCATCAATGGAAAGAGAGGCCCATTGGACTTGCAAACTTTATATGCCCCAATATAGGGGAATGCCAGGGCCAAAAGAATGGGAATGGGTGGGTAGGGAAGTGGGGGGCGCTATGGGGGACTTTTGGGATAGCATTGGAAACGTAATTGAGGAAAATATGTAATAAAAATATTAAAAAAAAATAAATAAAAAAAAAGTTAAAAAAAAACAATTTATCACTGTTAAAATCAATATTAGAAGCATTACTATCATATTACGAAGTTTGGATATCAATTAATACCTATGAATACCTATTAAAGCAAGCTTTAACGCTTTAATAAAAAAAATAAATAAATCTTTAAGAAAAAAAGAAACTGAGAAAATAACACTGCAGGACCTGGTATAAGCTAGAAACACTGAAAAATGAGAAACTCAAACTATACGACTTGGAATATGTTGAGAATCCTTGACAAACATGGAAAATTGAAAACGTACACTATAGGATTGGGAATATGGCAAGAAATCCTGAAAATCATGAACAATGAGAAAATCAAACTGTAGAAGCTGGAATATGGCAAGAAACCCTGAAACACGTGGAAAATTAAAACCTCACACTGTAGGTCCTGGAATATGGCGAGAAACTCTAAAAAACATGGAAAATGGAAATTAAAACTGTAGGAACTGGGATATGGTGAAAAACTCTGAAAAATATGGAAAATTAAAAATTAAAACTGTAGGACATGGAATATGGCGAGAAACCCTGAAAAACGTGGAAAATCAGAAAATGACACTGTAGGACTTGGAATATAGTAAGAAAACCTTTAAAAAGTGGAAAAAAACTAACAGTGTAGGAACTAAAATATGACAAGAAAACTTCAAAATCCTGAAAAATGATAAAATCAAACTGTAGGACGTGGAATATGGCAGGAAAACCTGAAAAAATTGAAAATAAAAAACTCACACCTGCAAATTTTTAAAAATGAGAAAATCAAACTGTAGGACCTGGAATATGGAGAGAAACAATGAAAGACTTGGAAAATGAGAAACCCAAACTGTAGGATCTGGAATATGCTGAGAAACTCTGAAAAACGTGGAAAATTAAAAACTCACACGGTTGGATCTGGAATATGTTGAGAAAACCTGAAAAAGGTGGAAAATAAGAAACTCACTCTGTAGGACCTGGAATATGGCAAGAAACCCAGAAAAAGGTGGAAAATGAGAAAATAACACTGCAGGACCTGGTATAAGGCTAGAAACACCGAAAAATGAGAAACTCAAACTTTAGGACTTGGAATATGTTGAGAAACCTTGACAAACATGGGAAATTGAAAACTTATACTATAGCACTGGGAATATGGCAAGAAAACCTGAAAAATCACAGAAAATGAGAAAATCACACTGTAGAATCTGGAATATGGCCAGAAATCCTGAAACATGTGGAAAATTAAAAACTCACACTCTAGCACCTGGAATATGGTGAGAAGAACTGAAAACAGTGAAAAATGAGAAACTCAAACTATAAGAACTGGAATATGGAAAGAAAACCTTAAAATTGTGGAAAATGAGAGAATCACACTGTAGGACCTGGAATATGGTGAGAAATCCTGAAAAACGTGGAAAATTAAAAACTCACACTCTAGGACCTGGAATATGGCAAGATTCCCTATATAACGTGGAATAGGAGAAACTCACACTGGAGGACCTTGAATGTGGCAAGAAACCCAGAAAGAGGTGGAAAATGACAAAATCAAACTGCAGGACTTGGAATATGGGAGAAAACCTGAAAAATCGGATAATTAAAATACCTAAAAATAATGAAAAAAGAGAAAATCAAACTGCAGTACCTAGAATATGGCAAGAACCCCTGAATAATGTGAACAATAAGAAACTCAAATGGTAGGATATGGAATATGGCAAGAAACACAGAAAACCGTGGAAAATTAAAAACTCACACTGAAGGACCTGGGATATGGCGAGAAAACCTGAAAATCATGAAAAATGATAAAATCTCACTGTAGGACCTAGAATATGGCAAGAAACACTAAAAAACGTGGAAAATAAGAAATTCAAACTGCAGGACCTGGAATATGGCAAGAAACCCTGGAAAACGTGGAAAATTAAAAACTAACATTGTAGGAACAGGAATATGGAGAGAAAACCTGAAAAACGTGGAAAATGAGAAACTCACATTGTAGGACATTGTTTATGGCAAGAAAACCTGAAAAAGTTGGACAATTAAAAACTCACACTCTAGGATCTGGAATATGGCAAGAAAACCTGAAAATCATGAAAAATGAGAAAATCACACTGTAGGATATGGAATATGGCAAGAAACAATGAAAAACATGGAAAATGAGAAATTCAAACTGCAGAACCTTGAATGAGCTGAAAAGACCTGAAAAACGTGGAAAATGAGGAACTCAAACTGCAGGACCAATAATATGGCAAAAACACTGAAAAACGTTCAAAATCAGAAACTCACACTATAAGACCTGGAATATGAAAAGAAACCCTGAAAAACATGGAAAATAAAAAACTCACACTGTAGGATCTGGAATATGGGAAGAAAACTGAAAATCATGAAAAATGAGAAAATCACGCTGAAGGACCTGGAATATGGCAAGAAGCAGTGAATATCTTGGAAAATTAAAAACTCACAATGAAGGACCTGGAATAGGGAGAGAAATCCTGTAAAATAGGGGAAATGAGAAAAGAACACTGTAGGACTTGGAATAGGGTGAGAAACCCTGTATAGTCGGATAATGGGAAAATCACACTGTAGTACCTGGAATATGGCGAGAAACCCTGAAAAACATGGATAATTAAAAACTCACACTGAAGAACTGGAATATAGCGAGAAATCCTGAAAAATGTGGAAAATGAGAAAATCACACTGTAGGACCTGGAATAAGGTGATAAACCTTGAAAAAGTCGAAAAATGAGAAAATCACACTGTAGGACCTGAAATATGGTGAAAAACCATTAAAGGATCGAAAAATGAGAAAATCATACTGTAATACCTAGAATATGGCGATAAAAACACTGAAAAATCTCGATTATGGCGAGAAACCATGAAAAAAGTGGAAAATTAAAAATTCACACTGTATTACCCATAATATGGCGAGAAATACTGAAAAAACGTGGAAACTTAAAAATTCACAAAGAAGGACCTGGAATACGGCAACGAAACCTGAAAAAGGTGGAAATGAGAAATTCACACTGTAAGACCCAGAATATGACGAAAAAACCTGAAAAACGTGGAAAATTAAAAATTCACACTGAAGGACCCCGAATATGGCGAGAAAACCTGAAAAACGACGAAATGAGAAAATCATACTGTATGACCCAGAATATGACCTAAAATCCTGGAAACGTGGAAAATTAAAAATTCACACCGAAGAATCTGGAATATGGCGAGAAACCCTGAAAAAAGTAGAAAATTGAAAACTGACACTGAAGGACCCCAAATATAGCAAGAAAACCTGAAAAAGGTGGAAAATGAGAAAATCATACTGTAGGATCCAGTAATGAGAAAAAAATTGAAAAAAGTGAAAAATGAGAAAATCACATTGTAGGACCCACAATATGCCGAGAAACACTGAAAAACGTGGAAAATTAAAAATACTTTCTGTAGGACCCAGAATATGGCGAGAAACCCTGAAAAAAGTAGAAAATTAAAAACTGACACTGAAGGACCCCAAATATAGTGAGGAAACCTGAAAAAGGTGGAAAATGAGAAAATCATACTGTAGGACCCAGTTATGAGAAAAAAATTGAATAAAGTGAAAAATGAGAAAATCACATTGTAGGACCCAGAATATGCCGAGAAACCCTGAAAAACGTGGAAAATTAAAAATACACTCTGTAGGATCCCGAATATGGCGAGAAACCCTGAAAAGAGTAGAAAATTAAAAACTCACACTGAAGGACCTGGAATATGGCGAGAAACCATGAAAAATGCTGAAAATTAAGGTCTCATACTGAAGGACTTGGAATATGGCGAGAGACCAAAAAAAAAAAAAAAAAAAAAAAACGTGGATAATTAAAAAATCACACTAAAGGACTGGAATATGGCAAGAAATCCTGAAAAATGTGGAAAATGAGAAAATCACAGTGTAGGACCTGGAATATGGTTAGAAACCCTGGAAAAGTCGAAAAATGAGTAAATCAAACTGTAGGTCCCAGAATATGGCGAGAAACCCTGAAAAACGTGGATAATTAATTATTCAAACAGAGGGCTGGAATATGGCAAGAAATCCTGAAAAATGTGGAAAATGAGAAAATCACACTGAAGGACCTGGAATATGGCGAGAAACCCTGAAAACGTGGATAATTAAAAAATCACATTGAAGAACTGGAATATGGTAAGAAATCCTGAAAAATGTGGAAAATGAGAAAATCAGATAGTAGGACCTGGAATATGGTAGAAACCCCTAAAAAGTCTAAAAATGAGAAAATCACACAGTAGGACCTGGAATATGGTGAGAAACCCTGTATAGTCGAATAATGAGAAAATCACACTGTAGGACCCAGAATATGCTGAGAAACCCTGAAAAAGGTGAAAATTAAAAATTCACACTGTCGGACCCAGATTATGGCGAGAAACCCTGAAAAAAGTAGAATATTAAAAACTCACACTGAAGGACCCCAAATATGTCGAGAAAACCTGAAAAAGGTGGAAAGTGAGAAAATCACACTGTAGGAACCCGAATTAGGAAAAAACTTGAAAAACGTGGAAAAAGTGAAAATCACACTGCAGCACCCAGAATATGCCAAGAAACCGTGAAAAACGTGAAAATTAAAAACTCACACTGAAGGACCCATAATATGGCGAGAAAACCTGAAAAATGAGGAAAATTTAAAACTCACACTGAAGGACCCAGAATATGGCAAGAAAACCTGAAAAAAGTAGAAAATTAAAAATTCTCACTGAAGGATCCAGAATATGGCGAGAAAACCTGAAAAAGGTTGAAAATGAGAATAATCACACTGTAGAATCCAGATTACGAAAAAACTTGAAAAATTTCGAAAATGAGAAAATCACATGCAGGACCCAGAATATGCCGAGAAACCCTGAAAAACATGAAAATTAAAAATTCACACTGTCAGACATAGAATATAGGAGAAAACATGAAAACAGAGGAAAATTAAAAATTCACACTGTATTACCCAAAATATGGCGAGAAATACAGAAAAACGTGGAAACTTAAAAATTCAAACTGAAGGACCTGGAATATGGCAAGAAAACCTGAAAAACATGGAAATGAGAAAATCACACTGTAGGAACCTGAATATGACGAAAAAACCTGAAAAACTTGGAAAATTATAATTTCACAGTAAAAGACCCGGAATATGGTGAGAAAACCTGAAAAACGAGGAAAATTAAAAACTCACACTGAAGGACACCCCCGAATATGGCGAGAAAACCTGAAAAAAGTAGAAAATTAAAAACTCACACAGAAGGACCCCAAATATGGGGAGAAAACCTGAAAAAGTGGAAAATGAGAAAATCACACTGTAGGACCCAGAATTACGTAAAAACTCGAAAAACGTGGAAAATGAGAAAAATCACACTGCAGGACCCAGAATATGCTGAGAAACCCTGAAAAACGTGAAAATTAAAAATTCACACTGTCAGACACAGAATATGGCGAGAATCCATGAAAAAAAGTGGAAAATTAAAAATTCACACTGTATTACGCAGAATATGGAAAGAAATACTGAAAAACGTGGAAAATTAAAAATTCACACTGAAGGACCTGGAATATGGCAAGAAACCCTAAAAAACATGGAAATGAGAACATCATACTGTAGGAGCCGGAATATGACTAAAAATCCTGGAAACATGGAAAATTATAAATTCACACCAAAGGACCCGGAATATGGCGAGAAAACCTGAAAATGGTGGAAATTGAGAATAATCACACTGTAGGACCCAGAATTGCAAAAAAAAAACTTGAAAACGTGGAAAATGAAAAATCACACTGTAGGACCCAGAATATGCCAAAAAACCCTGAAAACGTGGAAAATGAAAAATACACGCTGTAGGACCCAGAATATGGCGAGAAACCCTGAAAAAGTAGAAAATTAAAAACTCACACTGAAGGACGGCAAATATTGGGAGAAAACCTGAAAAAGGTGGAAAATGAGAAAATCACACTGTAGGACCCAGAATTTCGAAAAAACTTGAAAAACATGGAAAATAATAAAATCACACTGCAGGACCCAGAATATGCCGAGAAACCGTGAGAAACGTGAAAATTAAAAATTCACACTGTTGGACCTGGAATATGGCAAGAAATCCTGGAAAAAGTGGAAATGAGAAAATCACACTGTAAGACCCAGAATATGATGAAAAAAACCTGAAAAAGGGGAAAATTAAAAGTTCACACTGAAGGACCCAGAATAAGGCCAGAAAACCTGAAAAACGAGGAAAATTCAAAACTCATACTGCAGGATCCAGAATATTGGGAGAAAACCTGAAAAGGGTGGAAAATGAGAAAATCACACTTTAGGACACAGAAATGAGAAAAAAATTTAAAAAAAAATGGAAAATGAGAAAATCACACTGGAGGACACATAATATGCCGAGAAACCGTGAAAAACGTGAAAATTAAAAATTCACACTGTTGGACCTGGAATATGGCAAGAAATCCTGGAAAAAGTGGAAATGAGAAAATCACACTGTAAGACCCAAAATATGACGAAAAAAACCTGAAAAAGGGGAAAATTAAAAGTTCACACTGAAGGACCCAGAATAAGGCCAGAAAACCTGAAAAACGAGGAAAATTCAAAACTCATACTGTAGGATCCAGAATATTGGGAGAAAACCTGAAAAGGGTGGAAAATGAGAAAATCACACTTTAGGACACAGAAATGAGAAAAAAATTAAAAAAAAAATGGAAAATGAGAAAATCACACTGTAGGACACATAATATGCCGAGAAACCCTGAAAAACGTGGAGAATTAAAAATACCCTTTGTAGGACCCAGAATATGGCGAGAAACCCTGAAAAAAGTAGAAAATTACAATCTCACACTGAAAGACCCCAAATATGGCAAGAAAACCTGAAAAAGTTGGAAAATGAGAATAATCACACTGTAGGACACAGAATTGCTATAAAACTTGAAAAACGACGAAAATGAGAATATCAAACTGCAAAACTCAGAATATGCAGAGAAACCCTGAAAAACGTGGAAAATTAAAAATACACACTGTAGTACACAGAATATGGTGAGAAACCCTGAAAGAGTCGAAAATTAAAAACTCACACTGAAGGACCCAGAATATGGCTACAAAACCTTAAAAAGGTGGAATATGAGAAAATCAGACTGTAGGACCCAGAATTATGAACAAACTTGAAAAACGTGGAAAATGAGAAATTCACACTGTAGGACCCAGAATTTGCGGAGAAACCCTGAAAAACATGAAAATTAAAAATTCAAACTGTCAGATCCAGATTATGGCGAGAAACCATGGAAAAAGTGGAAAATTAAAAATTCACAATGTATTACCCAGAATATGGCGAGAAATACTGAAAAACGTGGAAAATTAAAAATGCACACCGTAGGACCCAGAATATGGCAAAAAACATTAGAAACATGGAAAATGAAATATTCACACTATAGGACCCAGAATATGGTGAGAAATACTGATAAACGTGGAAAATTAAAATTTCACACTGTAGGACCAGAATATGGCAAGAAACCTTGAAAAACACGGAAAATTAAAAATTCACACTGTAGGACCCAGAATATGCCAAGAATACCTGGAAAAGGTGGAAAATGAGAAAATCACACTGTAGGACCCAGAATATGGCGAGAAATACTGAAAAACGTGGAAAATTAAAAATGCACACTGAAGGACCCAGAATATGGCAAAAAACCTTAGAAACATGGAAAATTAAATATTCACACTATAGGACCCAGAATATAGCAAGAAATACTGAAAAACGTGGAAAATTAAAATTTCACACTGTAGGACCAGAATATGGCAAGAAACCTTGAAAAACACGGAAAATTAAAAATTCACACTGTAGGACCCAGAATATGCCAAGAATACCTGGAAAAGGTGGAAAATGAGAAAATCACACTGTAGGACCCAGAATATGGCGAGAAACACTGAAAAATGTGAAAAATGAGAAATTCACACTGTAGGACCCAGAATATGGCGAGAAACACAGAAAAATGTGGAAAATGAGAAATTCACACTGTAGGACCCAGAAAATTGCGAGAAACCCTGAAATAAGTAGAAAATTAAAAACCCACACTGAAGGACCCTATGAGGAGATAACCTGAAAAAGGTGGAAAATGAGAAAATCACACTGTAAGACAGAGAATATGAAGAAAAAACTTGAAAAAAGCGGAAAGTTAAAAATTCACACTGAAGGACCGAGAATATGTTGAGAAAACCTGATAAACGAGGAAAATTAAAAACTCACACTGAAGTACCCAGAATATGGCAAGAAAACCTGAAAAAGGTGGAAAATGAGAAAATCAATCTGTAGGACCCAGAATTACAAAAAAACTTGAAAAACGTGGAAAATGAGAAAATCACACTGCAGGACCCAGAATATGCTGAGAAACCCTGAAAAAGGTGAAAATTAAAAATTCACACTGTCGGACCCAGATTATGGCGAGAAACCCTGAAAAAAGTAGAATATTAAAAACTCACACTGAAGGACCCCAAATATGTCTAGAAAACCTGAAAAAGGTGGAAAGTAAGAAAATCACACTGTAGGACCCCGAATTAGGAAAAAACTTGAAAAACGTGGAAAAAGTGAAAATCACACTGCAGCACCCAGAATATGCCAAGAAACCGTGAAAAACGTGAAAATTAAAAAATCACACTATTGGGTACAGAATATGGAAAGAAACCATGAAAAAAGTGGAAACTTAAAAATTCACACTGTATTACCCAGATTATGGCGAGAAATACTGAAAAACGTGGAAAATTAAAAATTCACATTGAAGGACCTGGAATATGGCAAGAAAACCTGAAAAACGCGGAAATGAGAAAATCACACTCTGGACCCAGAATATGACAGAAAAACCTGAAAAATGTGGAAAATTAAAAATTCACACTGAGCCCGGCAAGGTGGCGCACGGCTTTAATCCCAGCACTAGGGAGGCAGAGGCAGGCAGATTTCTGAGTTCCAGGCCAGCCTGGTCTACAAAGTGACAGCCAGGACAGCCAGGGCTACACAGAAAAACCCTGTCTCGAAAAAACCAAAAAAAAAAAAAAAATTCACACTGAAGGACCCAGAATATGACTAGAAAACCTGAAAAACGAGGAAAATTAAAAACTCACACTGAAGGACCCAGAATATGGCGAGAAAACATGAAAAAAGTAGAAAATTAAAAATTCTCACTGATGGACCCGGAATATGGCGAAAAAAACCTGAAAAAGGTTGAAAATGAGAATAATCACACTGTAGAACCCAGATTACGAAAAAACTTGAAAAACTTCGAAAATGAGAAAATCACACTGTAGGACCCAGAATATGCCAAGAAACTCTGAAAACGTGGAAAATTAAAAATACACGCTGTGGGACCCAGAATATGGCGAGAAAAGCCGAAAAAAGTAGAAAATTACAAACTCACACTGAAGGACCCCAAATATGGCGAGAAAACTTGAAAAAGGTGGAAAATGAGAAAATCACACTGTAGGACCCAAAATTACGAATAAACTTGAAAAACGTGGAAAATGAGAAAATCACACTGCAGGACCCAGAATATGCCGAGAAACCCTGAAAAACGTGAAAATTAAAAATTCACACTGTCGGACACAGAATATTGCAAGAAACTTTGAAAAAAGTGGATAATTAAAAATTCACACTGTGTTACCCAGAATATGGCGAGAAATACAGAAAAACATGGAAACTTAAAAATTCAAACTAAAGGACCTGGAATATGGCAAGAAAACCTGAAAAACGTGGAAATGAGAAAATCACACTATAGGACCCAGAATATGACGAAAAAACATGAAAAAAGTGGAAAATTAAAAATTCACTCTGAAGGACCCAGAATATGGCAAGAAAACCTGAAAAAAGGGAAAATTAAAAACTCACACTTAAGAGCCCAGAATATTTCGAGAAACCCATATAAAGTAGAACATTAAAAATTCACACTGAAGGACCCTGTATATGGGGAGAAAACCTGAAAAAGTTGGAAAATGAGAAATTCACACTGTAGGACCCAGAATTACGAAAAAACTTGAAAAACGTGGAAAATGAGAAAATCACACTGCAGGACCCAGAATATGCCTAGAAACACTGAAAAACGTGAAAATTAAAAATTCACACTCTTGGACCCAGAATATGGCAAGAAACCATGAAAAATTAGAAAATTAGAAAATCACACTGTATTACCCAGAATATGGAGAGAAATACTGAAAAACTTGGAAAATTCAAAATTCACACTGAAGGACCTGGAATATGGCAAGAAAACCTGAAAAAAATGGAAATGAGAAAATCACACTATAGCACCCTGAATATGACAAAAAACCTGAAAAACGTGGAAAATTAAAAATTCACAGTGAAGAACCCAGAATATGGCTAGAAAACCCGAAAAACAAGGAAAATTAAAACCTCACACTGAAGGACCTCACACTGATATGGCGAGAAAAAATGATAAAAGTAGAAAATTAAAAATTCACACTGAAGGACCTGGAATATGGCAAGGAAACCTGAAAAACATAGAAATGAGAAAATCACACAGTAGGAACCTGAATATGATCAAAAAACCTGAAAAACGTGGAAAATGAAAATTCGTACTGAATGACCCGGAATATGGCAAGAAAACCCGAAAAACAAGGAAAATTAAAACCTCACACTGAAGGACCCAGAATATGGCGAGAAAACCTGAAAAATGTAGAAAATTAAAAATTCACACTTGAAGGACCCCGAATATGACAAGAAAACCTGAAAAAGTTTGAAAATGAGAATAATCACACTGTAGGACCAAGAAATATGAAAAAACTTGAAAAACGTGGAAAATGAGAAAATCACACTGCAGGACCCAGAATGTGCCGAGAACACCTGAAAAACGTGAAAATTAAAAATTCACACTGTCGGACCCAATATATGGCAAGAAACCATGAAAAGTGGAAAATGAGAAAATCACACTACAGGAAACAGAATAAACCCTGAAAAACGTGAAAATTAAAAATTCACACTATTGGACTGAATATATGGCAAGAAACCATGAAAAAAGTGGAAAATGAGAAATTCATACTGTATTAACCAGAATATGGCGAGAAATACTGAAAAACGTGGAAATTTCAAAATTCACATTGAAGGACCTGGAATATGGCAAGAAAACCTGAAAAACGTGGAAATGAGAAAATCACACTGTAGGACCCTGAATATGACAAAAAAAAAAAAAACCCTGAAAAACGTGGAAAATTAAAAATTCACAGTGAAGGACCTGGAATATGGCGCGAAATCCTGAAAAACAAGGAAAATTAAAAATTAACACTGAAGAACCCAGAATATGGCGAGAAAACCTGAAAAAAGTAGAAAATTAAAAATTCGCACTGAAGGACCCCGAATATGGCGAGAAAACCTGAAAAACTTAAAAATGAGAACAATCACATTGTAGGACCCAGAAATACAAAAAAACTTGAAAAACGTGGAAAATGAGAAAATCACACTGCAGGACCCAGAGTATGCTGAGAAACCCTGAAAAACGTGAAAATTAAAAATTCACACTGTCGGACCCAGTGAATAGCAAAAACCATGAAAAAAGTGGAAAATGAGAAAATCACACTGAATTACCCAGATTATGGCGTGAAATAATGAAAAACGTGGAAAAATCAAAATTCACACTGAAAGACCTGTAATATGGCAAGAAAACATGAAAAACGTGGAAATGAGAAAATCACAATGTATTACCCAGAATTGGCCAGAAATACTGAAAAACGTGGAAAATTAAAAATTCACACTGAAGGACACCAAATATGGTGAGAAAACCTGAAAAAGGTGGAAAATATGAATAATCTCACTGTAGGACACAGAATTGGGAAAAAACTTGAAAACATCCTAAATGAGAAAATCACACTGTAGGACCAGAATATGGAAAGGAAACTTGAAAAAAGTGGAAAATTAAAAATACACTCGGTAGGACACAGAATATGGCGAGAAAGCCTAAAAAAAAATTAGAAAATTAAAAATTCACACTGAAGGACTCCGAATATAGCGAGAAAACCTGAAAAAGGTGGAAAATGAGAAAATCACACTGTAGGACCCAGAATTACACAAAACTTGAAAAACGTGGAAATGAGAAAATCACACTGTAGGACCCTGAATATGACGAAAAAACCTGAAAAACAAGGAAAATTAAAATTCACACTGAAGCACCCGGAATATGGCGAAAAACCTGAAAAACAAGGAAAATTAAAACTCACACTGAAGGACCCAGAATATGTCGAGGAAACCTGAAAAAGGTAGAAAAAGAGAAAATTAAACTGTAAGACCCAGAATTACGAAAAAACTTGAAAAACGTGGAAAATGAGAAAATCACACTGCAGGAACTTGAATATTCCGAGAAACCCTGAAAAACGTGAAAATTAAAAATTCACACTATCGGACCCAGAATATGGCAAGAAACCCTGAAAAAAGTAGAAAATTAAAAACTCACATTGAAGGACACCAAATATGGGAAGAAAACCTGAAAACGGTGGAAATGAGAAAATCACACTGTAGGACCCTGAATATGATGAAAAAACCTGAAAAACGTGAAAAATGAAAAATTCACACTGAAGGACGCCAAATATGGCGAGAAAACCTATAAAAGGTGAAAAATGAGAATAATCTCACTGTAGCACCCAGAATTGCGAAAAAACTTGAAAAATGTCATAAATGAGAAAATCACACTGTTGGACCCAGAATATGGCAAGAAAAGCTGACAAACGTGGAAAATTATAAATACACTGGGTAGGACCCAGAATATGGTGAGAAAGTCTGAAAAAAGTAGAAAATTAAAAACTCACACTGAAGGACCCCGAATATGGCGAGAAAACTTGAAAAATGTGGAAAATGAGAAAATCACACTGTAGGACACTTAATATGATGAAAAACCTGAAAAACGTGGAAAATTAAAAATTCACACTGAAGGACCCGGAATATGGCAAGAAACCCCAAAGAAAAATGGAAAATTAAAACCTCACACGGAAGGAACCAGAATATGGCGAGAAAACCTGAAAAAAGTAGAAAATTAAAAATTCACACTGAAGGACCCCGAATATGGTGAGAAAACCTGAAAAAGGTTGAAAATGAGAATAATCACACTATAGGACCTAGAAATATGAAAAAACTTGAAAAACGTGGAAAATGAGAAAATCACACTGCAGGACCCAAAATATGCCGAGAAACCCTGAAAAACGTGAAAATTAAAAAGTCACACTATGGGACCCAGAATATGGCGAGAAAACCTGAAAAAAGAAGAAAATTAAAAACTCACAATGAAGGACCCCAAATATGGCGAGAAAACCTGATAAAAGTGGAAAATGAGAAAATCACACTGTATTACCCAGAATATGGTGAGAAATACTGAAAAACGTGGAAAATTAAAAATTCACACTGAAGGACCGAATATGGTGAGAAAACCTGAAAAAGGTTGAAAATGAGAAAATCACACTGTAGGACCCAGAAATACTAAAAAAAAACTTGAAAAACTTGGAAAATGAGAAAATCACACTGAAGGACCCAGAATATGCGGAGAAACCCTGAAAAACGTGAAAATTAAAAATTCAAACTATTGCACCCAGGATATGGTGAGAAACCCAGAAAAAAGTAGAAAATTAAAAACTCACAGTGAAGGATCCATATATGGCAAGAAAACTAGAAATAGGTGGAAAAGTAGAAAATTACACTGTAGGACCCAGAATGACTAAAAAACTTGAAAAACGTGGAAAATGAAAAAATCACACTGCAGGACCCAGAATGTGCCGAGAAACCCTGAAAAACGTGAAAATTAAAAATTCACACTGTCGGACCCAATATGTGGCAAGAAACCATGTAAAAAGTGGAAAATGAGAAAACCACACTGTAGGACTCTGAATATGGTGAGAAATACTGAAATTCGTGGAAAAATTAAAAATTCACACTGAAGGACCTGGAAAATGGCAAGAAACCTGAAAAACCTGGAAACGAGAAAATCACACTGTAGGACCCTGAATATGACGAAAAAACCTGAAAAACTTGGAAAATTATAAAATTCACAGTGAAGGACCTGGAATATGGCAAGAAAACCTGAAAAACAAGGAAAATTAAAAACTCACACTGAAGGACCCAGAATATGGCCAGAAAACCTGAAAAACAAGGAAAATTACAAACTCACACTGAAGGACCCAGAATATGACGAGAAAACCTGAAAAACAAGGAAAATTAAAAACTCACACTGAAGACCCCAGATTATGGTGAGAAAACCTGAAAAAGGTGTAAATTCAAATAATCCCACTGTAGGACCCAAAATTTCGAAAAAACTTGAAAAAGGTTCTAAATGAAAAAATCATCCTGTAGAACCTAGAATATGGCGAGAAACCCTGAAAAACGTGGAAAATTAAAAATAAACGCTGTAGGACCCAGAATATGGCGAAAAACCCTGAAAAAAGTAGAAAATTAAAAACTCACACTGAAGGACCCAGAATATGGCAAGAAACCCTGAAAAAAGTCCAAAATTAAAAACTGACAGTGAAGTATCCCAAATATGGCGAGAAAACCTGAAAAAGGTGGAAAATGAGAAAATCACACTATAGGACCCAGAATTACAAAAAAACTTGAAAAACGTGGAAAATTAGAAAATAACACTGTAGGACCCAGAATATGCCGAGAAACCCTGAAAAACGTGAAAATTAAAAATTCACACTATCGCACCCAGAATATGGTGAGAAACCCTGAAAAAGTAGAAAATTAAAAACTCACAGTGAAGGATCCCAAATATGGCAAGAAAACAAGAAATAGGTGGAAAATTAGAAAATCACACTGTAGGACCAGAATGACTATAAAACTTGAAAAACGTGGAAAATGAAAAAATCACACTGCAGGACCCAGAATGTGCCAAGAAACCCTGAAAAACGTGAAAAATAAAAATTCACACTGTCGGACCCAATATATGGCAAGAAACGATGAAAAAAGTGGAAAATGAGAAAATCACACTGTATTACAAAGAATATGGTGAGAAATACTGAAATTCGTGGAAAAATTAAAAATTCACAGTGAAGGACCCGGAATATGACGAGAAAACCTGAAAAACAAGGAAAATTAAAAACTCACACTGAAGGACCCAGAATATGGCGAGAAAACCTGAAAAAGGTAAAAAATGAGAATAATCATACTGTAGGACCCAGAATTGCGAAAAAAGTTGAAAAACATTGAAAATTAGAAAATCACACTGTAGGACCCAGAATATGCCGAGAAACCCTGAAAAATTAAAAATGTAAAAACTCATACTGAAGGACCCCAATTATGGCGAGAAAACCTGAAAAGGTGGAAAATGAGAAAATCACACTGCAGGAACCAGAATATGCCCTGAAACCTTGAAAAAGCTGAAAATTAAAAATTCACATTATCAGTCCCAGAATATGGCGAGGAACCATGAAAAAAGTAGAAAATTAAAAATTCACACTGTAGGACCCAGAATATGACCAAAAAAACAGAAAAACTTGGAAAACAAAATATTCACACTGAAGGACCTGGAATATGGCGAGAAAAACTGAAAATGTGGAATATTAAAAATACACGCTGTAGGACCCAGAACATGGCGAGAAACCCTGAAAAAAAGAGAAAATTAAAAACTCACACTGAAGGAACCCAAATATGACAAGAAAACCTGAAAAAAGTGGAAAATGAGAAAATCACACTGTAGGACCCAGAATTACAAGAAAACTTGAAAAACGTGAAAAATGAGAAAATCACACTGCAGGACACAGAATATGCCAAGAAACCCTGAAAAACGTGAAAATTAAAAATTCACACTGTCAGACAGAGAATATAGGAGAAAACATGAAAACAGAGGAAAATTAAAATTCACACTGTATTACCCAGAATATGGCGAGAAAACCTGAAAAAAGTAGAAAATTATAAACTTGCACTGAAGGACCCCAAATATGGCAAGAAAACCCGAAAAAGGTGGAAAATGAGAAATTCACACTGTAGGACCCAGAATTAGAAAAAAACTTGAAAAACGTGGAAAATGAGAAAATCACACTGCAGGACACAAAATATGCCTAGAAAGCCTGAAAAACATGAAAATTAAAAATTCAAACTGTCTAACACAGAATATGGCGAGAAACCATGAAAAAAGTGGAAAATTAAAAATTCACACTGTATTACCCAGAATATTCTGAGAAATATTGAAAAACGAGAAAAATTAAAAATTTACACTGAAGGACCCAGAATATGACCAAAAAACCAGAAAAACTTGGAAAACAAAATATTCACACTGAAGGACCCGGATATGGCAAGAAAAACTGAAAATGTGGAATATTAAAAATACACCAGAAATATGGCAATAAAACCTGAAAAACTTGGAAATGAGAAAATCACACTGTAGGATCCAAAATATGACAAAAAAAAACTGAAAAACGTGGAAAATTAAAAACTCACACTTAAGGACCCAGAATATCGCAAGAAAACCTGAAAAAGGTGGAAAATGAGAACTTCACACTGTAGAAGCCAGAATTGTGAAAAAAGTTGAAAAATGTCGAAAATGAGAAAATCACACTGTAGGACCCAGAATATGACGAAAAAACCTGAAAAACTTGGAAAATTAAAAAAAAACACGATGTAAGACACAGAATATGTCAAGAAATCCTGAAAAATTAGAAAATTAAAAACTCACACTGAAGGACCCCAAAATGTTGAGAAAACCTGAAAAAAGTAGAAAATTAAAAATTCATACTGAAGGACCCCGCATATGGCGAGAACACCTGAAAAAGTTGGAAAATGATAATAATCACACTGTAGTACCCAGAATTGCGAAAAAACTTGAAAATCGTCGAAAATGAGAAAATGAGAAAATCAAACTGTAGGACCCAGAATATGCCTAGAAACCCGGAAAACTTGGAAAATTAATAGTACACCCTGTAGGACCCAGAATATAGTCAGAAACCCTGAAAAACAGTAGAAAATTACAAACTCACACGGAAGGACCCCAAATATTAAAATTAAAATTTTGCCTATTAGCTAAGGGCATTAAAGTCATGCTGAGAGAGAAGTTGGGTCAGCCCCCTACTGAAAAAGGAAAGAGCTCAGCTGATTCTGTAAGGCTGGATAGAAGAAATCAGGGCCTTCTCTGCATCCCACACAAACAGTCGCAGGACTGAATGCCACCTTGGAAGCATGGCCACTGTTCAGGACCTTGAAGATTTCGCCGGGAGCCTCGAAGTGTAGACACCAGAGCACCAGAGGTATCAGGGTTCTAATCAAGCCTCCCACCCCGGAGAGATGCCCGAAGCAACTCCTTAGAGGAGTCCCTCTCTTCTTTCATGGTATCTGGCAGTTTACCCAGTGGTGAAAATTCGGCAGAATCTGAGGCTTGTTCGGTTAAGTCCACACTGCTCACAGAACCCTAGAAGGACTCATTCCTCCTACTCGCATCTATTCATTCTCTGCACAGGAATCCACCTTGTGACTTCAAAACACTGAGCTGGGAGACCCAGGCTCAGTCAGGACTCTACAGAAGCCAGAGGGCTGACTGTGGTTCTTGGAGTATGTTTCCTATCCGAAGTGCAAGGTCTTCTTAAATGTAAAAATCCTTTGCCTTTTTATGGAGATTATGGAAAAAAGGGAAGTTCCAAGGCAGATTCTCAAAGCTGAGACCCTAGCCAGGTTTGGCAGCACCTCTCCTTTCTTAGATCTGCGCACTAGGGGACCTGAAAAATGCTAGTCCAGCAAATCTGAAGAGGTCACAGGCTCTTGACTACTTTTTGGGTCCTGTGGGTTGGACCCAAGCAAACTAGTGATGATTAAAGGCCAGTGATCTGGAACCAGATTTGCACTTAAGGGCTACTGGCAAATTTCAAAGCGGTTTTTATTTGCCAGCCTCATGTCTTGCAGCTAGTCTCACAATCCTGTTTTAGCTATTTGTGTTTCTTCTCATGTAGCTCAGGGTATGTCAAATACACTAAAGACCTGACTAGAAGCTGGTGCATCTCAGAGGCCTGCTCCAGTTCTCCCTGATTTGCCAGAGCAGCTGGATTGATTTTTTTTTAATTCCAACATTTTCCATTATTTGTGTCCTTCAGGCTAACTTGAATAATGCCAGTAATACTTGGTGGACATTTTGAGTTATGAGCTGATGCTGTAGCTCATCTAATTGCTTGCCTAAGCCTGGGTTCCAACCTGAACACCAGATTAATACACATGCCTATCTTTCCAGCACACAAGAAGTGAAAGCATGAAGATTAGAAATGCAGCTATGCTTGACTTTTTCAGGAGCAGCCTAAGGTAAAGGAACAAGACTCTGCCTAAAACAGAAAACAAGGTCCAAAGAAACCAACCAAAAATACCACTTTGGGTACTTACGAATTTCCATTTTCATTTGTTTAGTCATACCTTCTAAGGAGCCAAGGTTGACTTTTAATCCTCAGGGTTTGATTGGCAAAAGAAGAGGACTGGTCCAAGATTTGAACCTAGGAAGATCCTCTCAGACCCTAAGCGAGAATCCTCTAGGGGTAGGACCAAAAAGCCTTAAAGAGAAGCTCAAGCTAGTCTTTCTAAGAGGGATATATTGGAATCCTCTGGTTGAATTCAGTAAACACCAAAAGATGAGTTTTGAATCTACCTGAAAAGGGTAATCCAAGACTACCCAGTGCCCCAATTGCTCGAGAATGTCAAAACTAGTGTAGAGTCTGTAACACTTGCACCCACTGCAATTTAGTACACCCAGTGCTGCTTCAAGCAGAGCAAAAGACCCACCAAATGCTCCCTACCTCCAGTTCTAATGTCAGAGATACAGAAAGCAGAACCCCAACCATGGGGCACTCTTTGGAAGTGCCAGCATTGTCTCCAGTCGAGACCCAACTAAAATAACATCTCGTCCAACTTTGGGCTCAAACCAACGAACCTCATATTAATAAACTCGTGCTCTAATGACTGTGCTAGATGGGGAACTGTTCTTTAGCTTAGAAGTTTACTAATTGTGACCACCACTGGGTAAGCATCCCCAGAGCAAATCCTTGGTGAGCACCTGCTCCTTTGGCATATCATAGAAATACAATGCAGACAGGCAAAGCCATGGCTGGCACTGGAGGAGCATGGTTAAACCTGTTTCCATCACTGTAGCAGGTCTTTGCGCATCTGATCAGTATTTGCTTACTAAACTGTATATTGGCCTCAACCTATGTCTGTGTTGTCCTCTGTTTCCCCCAAACTGAACGTAATCTAAATGTAAGAAATGTCTCCTGTGAGTCTGGCACCCTAATTTTGTTGTTAACAGACATAGCGTGTCACGTCTGAGCCTAGGTGGCACAGGATCTTGGAGCTGACTTAGGGTGGCCATAGGGGCCAACAGGTCAGTCAAGGGAATCCAACTAGAGCTCAAATGACTAACTTAGATGTCAGTAGGGTTACGTTGGGGATCCTAGTGAGGGTCCAACCAATCCAGTGGTGCGGATCTGAGCCAAAGGAGGCTCAGGCAATGTCCTATCCACACCCACTCTCGGGGCTTCTCCTGGGTCCTTTTCTGTCAGAGTGCCAGGAATCTGGTTCTTACCTATGACTCTGGAATGGGACCTATCACACTGCACACAGAATACCAGATGCTTCCATTGAAGCATCAAGAACACAGAGCAATGGCTGTCTGTCTTCAGGTGTATCCTATCCTCTAGTCCTATTTCCAAATTAAGGGCTTGGCTGAGCTGCCTCATTATGTTATTGCAAATCTTCCTAATCGTGGAAGGAAGAGGCACAAAAGAACCAGCATAGAAAGGAACCAATCATCACCTCCCTGCAACCCCAACTTAAAGGGGTTCACGTGTGACTTTCCCAAGGTTGGAACAATCTCCACCGACATGCCACAATGTAGCCTCTTGTAGTTTTAAATGTTCTCTTACTGTATGCTTTTATATGAAGAAAGACTTGGTTTCTCTTTTCCATTTCTAAAATACCAGACCTTTTTCTGTTTAGAGAATATGCTCATGACTATCCTTTAGATACAGTCAATATAACTGTTGCTCATAGAACTTACTTGTTTTCTTGATATTTTTAAGGGTAAATGGCAGAGTTTGTTTAAAAAATATTTTGTAGTTATTTATTTGTGTGAGTGATGAAGCTCTGATATTTCAAACCTGTAAAGAGGTACGATGACCTCCCCTCTCTCTCTCTCAAATGCCCTCTTTCCTCTCTCTCAATGATGTATTTTATTTTTAGTGTAAGGGTGTTTTACATGTGTATACAGTGCCCACAGAAGCCAGAACAGAGTATCAGATCTCCTGGGACTGGAGATGGGCCACCATATAGTTGCTGGTAGTTGAGCCCAGGTTCTCTGGAAGAGGAGACAATGATGTTAATTGTTGAGCCCTTTCAGTGGCCCCACCCATCTTTAAATTTTTAGAAGTATATGTGAGGCTGTGTTTATGTACACCATATGCAGAGCATAAGAGGGATTTAGATTCTCCAGAATCTGACACCCTCTTCTGGAGTGTCTGAAGACATCTACTGTGTACTTATATCTAATAAATGAATAAATAAATAAATAAATAAATAAATAAATAAATAAATAAATAAATAAACATTTTTTAAAAAGGATAAAAAAAAGAAAGACCAGGCAGGACTGCCATTTGCATGTTCATAGGGGAAAGCTGGAGAGAGAGCAGTCTAACCTCAGCAGGTTGCTTCCCTCTGGATAGTAGCTCAGAGTGTAATCTGGCAAGACAGGCAAATCACTGATTTCAAGGACTGCCTGGTTCAGGACAGCCAATGCTATGAAGAGAAAGGAGCTATGTAGTGAAAACAAAGCAAGGAAACACTAACCAGGAAAAACAATAGACAGTTTAGCTTGTGATAGGGTACCATCAAGAGAAAGCCTTCTGTTACCACTTACAAACACAAGAAGCCTTGCACCCTTCCGCCCAGGTTATTGCCACTGGTTATGACCACAAGGCTTGGGCTCTTATGTCTATAGGAAGCACCTGTCTGTGCCTTTAAGTATCATTGAAAGTTCAGGGCTATAATTCATCTGTAACAAGCAACAGTGGTAAGAACCTGCAGCCTTTGAAAACAACTCTTTTTTAAAAAAAGCATGGGACACAACTGAGCTGTAGAGCTCCTCAAGTTCAGCCCTATTACTTGGTAGGGAAACAGCCTCAGTGTCCAGAGCTGAGGTCTCACAGGCAAACTGCTGCAATTTTTGAGTACCATCTAGAGAGAGAAAAGATATGATGTGGTTGCTTAATTTATGTATTTTATTATTTCTATTTGTTGTTTTGTTTTGTTTTATTTGGTTTTAGATAAGGCCTCAGTCTGTAGCTCTGGCTGACCCAGGACTGACTACATGTGTTAATTAGGGTTTCACAGCTGAAAACAGACACCAAGAGCAAGGTAAGACTTAGAAAACCCGACATTCAGTGGTGGCTCAAGCTCTTAATGAGAGCACTCGGGAGGCAGAGGCAGTCAGTTTCTGAGTTCGAAGCCAGCCTGGTGAAAGAAAGACAGACAGACAGATTAGTAAAATAAAAGCCAGAACCTTCTCTGCTTTTGTTTTCTTTTGCCTCGAGGTAGGGTTTCTCTTGCTGTAGCCCAGGCAGTATGTTCTGACTCAAACTCACAGAGGTCCTCTCTGCCTGCCTGCCTTTGCCACCCACACAGCCTGGCAGAAGCCAGAATCTCTTTTTCCCTCTAAATTATATATTTGTTTGTTTGCTTGCTTGCTTGCTTGCTTGTTTGTTGTTATTATTACTATTAGTTTTCAATGTAAGTGTGTGTGTGTGTGTGTGTGTGTGTGTGTGTGTGTGTGTGTGTGTGTGTGCTCTATCTGCTGCCTATATAACTACATGCCAGAAGAGGTCACCATAACCTAGAATAAGTCACCATGCAACTCCTGAGAATTAATTTAAAAAAAAGGAAATTCTAAACACATAGAAGGTAGATATCTGTGAGGCTGACAGAGTGCTTTTTAAGGCTTACTATAAATAATAAAAATTGTGTGTCTTTTACTAAACAACAGAAGGGAAAGGAGGTGGTGTGCCTGCATATCTGTTGTCTGCATGTCTAATTCCTTGTTGTGTCACTCGGTTGAACATGACACATTGACCTCACCATGCTGAAAGGCGACATGTGGATGGCAGCCATCTTGTCTGCTGACTGACCACCCTTCTCAAGATGGAGGTGGCTGGCCGCCACGAGACCTATTGTTCCAGATTGCTACTGTTTCTTCCCCTTCTTTCCCAGCTACTAGTGGAATAGAACTTAACTGAATCCAGTGCAGAAGTGTCAGGAATCACTGAAAAGACACCAGCAGCCATGGCCACATGTTTTTCTCTTGCTTTTTGTCTATTACTTCTTTATTATGTTTAGGAGGGAGGGGCGTTCAAGACAGTGTTTCTTTGTGTAGCCCTGGGTGTCTTGGAACTCACTCTGTAGACCAGGATGGCCTGGAATGCAAAAATCTGCCGGCCTCTGCCTGCCAAGTGCTGGGATTAAAGGGGTGCTCCACCACACCTGGCTTCCTTGTTTATTTCTAAGAATCCGTGGGAAATATTTTTTCTTTAATCTGTGTACTCTAGACTAACACACACATGCACACACACAGGGAGTGAGAGAGAAAGATAAGGAGGAATGACATGAATTTTAGGAAAAAGAGATATTAATGGATTAATATTACTTATATTCATACATATATACAAACATACACAGAATTAGAGTAGAGCTGAGGCAATTGTGGAACACACCTTTAGCCTCAGGCAGATTTCTGCATTCAAGGTCACCCTGGCTTACAGAGGGAGTTCCAAGTCAGCCAGGGCTGCAGCGAGAAACCCGTTCTGAGAAAAAAATAATAATTGAAAGAAAGAAAGAAAGAAAGAAAGAAAGAAAGAAAGAAAGAAAGAAAGAGAATAAAAAGTTTTTAAAAATTAAGAAAAAAAAATTACCAGATTAACATCAAGCACACACAGCAATGGCTGTCTTCAGGTGTATCCTATTCTCGAGTCTTATTTCCAACCTAAGAGCTGGGCTGAGCTGCCTCATTATGTAATTGCAAACCTTCCTTGGTTTGTCTTTTCCATTTCTAAGACTAACAGACCTTTTTCTATTTAGAGAATATGCTCATGACTGTCCTTTAGATATAGTAAATATAACTGTTGCTCATAGAACTTGTTTTCTAGGAATTTTTAAAGGTAAATGGCAGAGTTTATTTATAAAAAATATTTTGCATTTATTTATTTGTGTAAGTGATGAAGCTCAGGTCTTTAAACTGGTCAGGAGGTATGATTACCTCCCCTCTCTCTCACCCCCTCTCACCCCCTCTCTCTCCTCTCTCTCAATGATCTATTTTATTTTTAGTGTAAGGGTGTTTTGCATGTGTATGCTGTGCCCACAGACTCCAGAACAGAGTATTAGATCCCCTGGAACTGGAGATGGGCCACCATATATATACTGGTAATTGAGCCCAGGTTCTCTGGAAGAGGAGACAATGCTCTTAATTGTTGAGCCCTCTCTGTAGCCACATCTTCCATTATTTTTTTTTGAGTATATGTGAGGCTTTGTTTATATACATCATATGCAGACAATAAGAATGATTTAGATTCTTCAGAATCTGACACCGTATTCTGGAGTGTCTGAAGATAGCTACAGCATACTTAAATATAATAAATAAATAAATCTTTAAAATGAAAAGGAAAAGAAAAAAAGAAAGACCAGGCATGCCATATGCATGTTCATAGAGGAAACTGGAAGAGACCCCAATCTAACCTCAGCAGGGTGCTTCCTTCTGGATGGTAGCTCACAGTTTCATCCCAGCAAGACAGGCAAATCACTGAGTTCAAGGACAGTAAGGTTCAGGACCACCAAGGTTAGGAAGGGAAAGGGGCTATGTAGACAATACAAACCGACAAAACAACAACAAGGAAAAAGAAATGACAGTGTAACTTGGGGTAGGGTACCAACAAGAGAAAGCCTTCTGTTACCACTTACATACACCAGGAGCCTTGCACCCTTCTGCCCAGGTCCCTGTCTACCTTTCTAGGAATTGTTAGGATGCCAGGGGGTGGGGGAATCCAGATTAACTTTTTAATAACAAAGAATTGGCCTTTTATGTCTATAGGAAGCCCATCTCAGTGCCTTTAACTACCACTGAAAGTTCAGGGCTGTGACTCAACTGTAACAAGCAACAGTGCTAAGATTCTGCAGCCTTTGAAAACAACTTTTTTTAAAGTGGGGGACACAACTCAGCAGTAAAACCCCTCAGGTTCAGCCATAATACTTGTTAGGAAAACAGTCTCAATGTCCAGAGCTGAGGTCTCATGGGTGAACTGCTTCAAGCTCTGAGTATCATCTAAAGAAAGAAAAGATATCATGTGGTTGCTTAATTTATTTATTTTATTATTTCTATTTTTTGTTTTGTTTTGTTTTGTTTTAGATAATGCCTCACTCTGTAGCTATGGCTGACCTAGGACTGACTACATGTCTTAATTAGGGTTTCACAGCTGAGAAACAGACACCATACCAGTGTAAGACTTAGAAAACCCAACAGTCAGTGGTGGCTCGAGCTCTTAATGAGAGCACTCTGGAGGCAGAGGCAGACAGTTTCTGAGTTCGACGCCAGCCTGGTTAAAAACAGGGTCAGGAAGGCAGGGCTAGGCTAGGCAAGGAAGGACTGCGCTAGGCAGGGATAAGCAGGGAAGGGCTAGGCTAGGCAGGGCTTGGCAAGGCAGGGCTAGGCAGGGCTTGGCAAGGCAGGGCTAGGCAGGGCTTGGCAAGGCAGGGCTAGGGAGGGCTGGGCTAGGAAGTGCTAGGCTGGGCTAGACTGGGCTAGGCAGGGCTAGGCTAGGCTAGGCAAGGCAGGGCCATGTTCTGGGTCCCATAGTGTGAATTTTTAAATTTCACGATTTTCAGGATTTCTTGGAATATTCTGGGTCCTGCAGTGTGATTTTCTCATTTTCCAAGATTTTCAAGTTTTTTCATTTTTCTGGGTCCTTCAGTGTGATTTTCTCATTTTCCACCTTTTTCAGGCATTCTCGCCATAATCGGTGTCCTTCAGTGTGAGTTTTTAATTTTCTACATTTTTCAGGGTTTCTCGCCATATTCTGGGTACTACAGCGTGTATTTTTAATTTTCTACTTTTTTCAGGTTTTCTGGCCATATTCTGGGTCCTTCAGTGTGAGTTTTTGATTTTACTCGTTTTTCAGGTTTTCTCGCCATATTCCCGGTCCTTCGATGTGAATTTTTAATTTTCCACATTTCCAGGATTTTTAGTCATATTCTGGGTCCTACAGTATGATTTTCTCATTTCTACGTTTTTCAGGTTTTCTTGCCATATTCCAGGTCCTTCAGTGTGAATTTTTAATTATCCACGTTTTTCAGTATTTCTCGCCATATTCTGCGTAATACAGTGTGAATTTTTAATTTTCCATTTTTTCATGTTTCTCACCATATTCTGTGTCGGACAGTGTGAATTTTTAATTTTCACGTTTTTCAGGGTTTCTCGGCTTATTCTGGGTCCTACAGTGTGGTTTTTCTCATTTTCCACTTTTTTCATTTTTTTTTCGCATTACTGTGTCCTACAGTATGATTTTCTCATTTTCCACCTTTTTCAGGTTTTCTCGCTATATTTGGGGTCCTTCAGGTGAGTTTTTAATTTTCTACATTTTCAGGGTTTCTTGCCATATTCTGTGTACTACAGCGTGTATTTTTAATTTTCTACTTTTTTCGAAAAATGAGAAAATTACACTGTAGGACCTGGAATATGGTGAGAAACCCTGAAAAAGTCGAAAAATGAGAATATCTTACTGTAGTACCTAGAATATAGCGATAAACGCTGATAAATGTCGAAAATTAAAACTCACAATGAAGGACTTGGAATATGGCGAGAAATTTTAAAAAATATGGAAAATGAGAAAAGCACACAGTAGGACTTGGAATATGGCGAGAAACACTGAAAAACGTGGATGATTAAAAAAATCACACTTAAAGCCTGGAATATTGCAAGAAATCCTGAAAAATGTGGAAACTGAGAAAATCACACTGTAGGACCTGGAATATGGTGTTAAACCCTGAAAAAGTCGAAAAATGAGAAAATCACACTGTAGGACTTGAAATATGGTGACAAACCATGAAAGAATCGAAAAATGAGAAAAATCATACTGTAATACCTATAATATGGCGATAAAATCACTGAAAAATCTCGAAAATAAAAAACTCACAAAGAAGGACCTGAATTATGGCGAGAAATCCTAAAAAACGTGGATAATTAAAAAAATCACACTGAAGGACCTGGAATATGGCGATAAACCCTCAAAAATGTGGAAAATTAAAAACTCACACTGAAGAACCTGGAAAATGGCGAGATATCCTGAATAATGTGGAAAATGAGAAAATAACACATTAGGTCCTGGAATATGGTGATAAATCCTGAAAAAGTCGAAAAATGTGAAAAATCATACTGTAGTTCATGGAATATGGCGAGAAACCCTAAACAAGATGGATAATTAAAAACTGACACTGAAGACCTGGAATATGGCGAGAAATCCTGAATAATGTGGAAAATGAGAAAATAACACTGTAGGAACTGGAATATGGTAAGAAACCCTGAAAAAGTCGAAAAATGAGAAAATCACCCTGTAGGACCTGGAATATGGTGAGAAAACCTGAAAACGTCGAAAAATGTGAAAATCATACTGTAGTACCTAGAATATGGCAATAAACGCTGATAAACGTCGAAAATTAAAACTCACAATGAAGGACCTGGAATATGGCGAGATATTTAAAAAAATATGGAAAATGAGAAAAGCACACTGTAGGACTTGGAATATGGCGAGAAACACTGAAAAATGTGGATAATTAAAAAAATCACACTTAAAGCCTGGAATATTGCAAGAAATCCTGAAAATGTGAAAAATGAGAAAATCACACTGTAGGACCTGGAATATGGTGATAAACCCTGAAAAAGTTGAAAAATGAGAAAATCACACTGTAGGACCTGGAATATGGTGAGAAAACCTGAAAAAGTCGAAAAATGAGAAAATCACACTGTAGGACCTGAAATATGGTGACAAACCGTGAAAGAACTGAAAAATGAGAAAATCATTTTTCTGAAAATCTGTAATACCTAGAAAAAACCCTGAAAAACATGAAAATTAAAAATTCACACTGTCGGACCCAGAATATGGCGAGAAACCATGAAAAAAGTGGAAAATTAAAAATTCACACTGTATTACCCACAATATGGAGAGAAACACTGAAAAACGTTGAAAATTAAAAAGTCACACTGAAGGACCTGGAATATGGCAAGAAAACCTGAAAATCGTGGAAATGAGAAAATCACACTGTAGAACCCAGAATATGAGGAGAAACCCTGAAAAAGTGGAAAATTAAAAATACACGCTGTAGGAACCAGAATATAGTGAGAAACCCTGAAAAAAAGTAAAAAATTAAAAACTCACACTGAAGGACCTGGAATATGGCAAGAAAACCTGAAAATCGTGGAAATGAGAAAATCACACTGTAGAACACAGAATATGACGAAAAAACCTGAAAAACGTGGAAAATTAAAAATTCACACTGAAGGAACCAAATATGGCGAGAAAACCTGAAAAACGAGGAAAATTAAAAACTCACATTGAAGGACCCAGAATATGGCGAGAAAAACTGAAAAAGGTGGAAAATGAGAAAACCAAGTGTAGGACCCAGAATATGATGAAAAAAAATTAAAAACGTTTAAAATTAAAAATTCACACTGCAGGACCCCGTATATGGCGAGAAAACCTGAAAAAGGTGGAAAATGAGAAAGTCACTCTGTAGGACTCAGAATATGCAGAGAAACCATGAAAAACTTCAAAAATTAAAAATACACTATGTAGGACTCAGAATATGGCGAGAAACCCTGAAAAAAGTAGAAATAAAAAAACTCAAAGAAAAGGACCCCGGATACTGCGGGAAAACCTGAAAAAGGTGGAAAATGAGAAAATCACACTGTAGGACCCAGAATTAGGAAAAAACTTCAAAAACATGGAAATGAGAAAATCACACTGCAGGACCCAGAATATACCGAGAAACCCTGAAAAAAGTAGAAATTAAAAAACTCACACAAAAGGAACCCTAATACAGTGCAAAAACCTGAAAAAGGTGGAAAATGAGAAAATTACACTATAGGACACAGAATTGCGAAAAAACTTGAAAAACGTGGAAAATGAGAAAATCACAGTACAGGACCCAGTTATGCCAAGAAACCCTGAAAAACATGAAAATTAAAAATTCACACTGTCGGACCCAGAATATGGCGAGAAACCATGAAAAAAGTGGAAAATTAAAAATTCACACTGTATTACCCACAATATGGAGAGAAACACTGAAAAACGTTGAAAATTAAAAAGTCGCACTGAAGGACCTGGAATATGGCAAGAAAACCTGAAAATCGTGGAAATGAGAAAATCACACTGTAGAACCCAGAATATGATGAATAACCCTGAAAAACGTGGAAAAATAAAAATTCACACTGAAGAACCTTGAATATGGCTAGAGAACCTGAAAAAAGTAGAAAATTAAAAATTCACAGTGAAGGAACCCAAAGAAGGCGAGAAAACCTGAAAAAGGTGGAAAATGAGAAAATCACACTGTAGGACCCAGAATTACGAAAAAACTTGAAAAACGTGGAAAATGAGACAATCACACTGCAGGACCCAGAATATGCCGAGAAACCCAGAAAAACGTGAAAATTAAAAATTCAGACTGTCAGATCCACAATATGGCAAGAAACCATGAAAAAAGTGGAAAATTAAAAATTCACACTGTATTACCCACATATGGCGAGAAACACTGAAAAACGTGGAAAATTAAAAATTCACACTGAAGGACCTGGGAATATGGCAAGAAAACCTGAAAAACGTAGAAATGAGAAAATCACACTGTAGGACCCAGAATATTACGAAAAAAAACTTAAAAATTTTAAAATTAAAAATTCACACAGTATGACCATGAATATGGGGAGAAACACTGAAAAACGTGGAAAATTTAAAATTCACACTGTAGGACGAAGAATATGGCAAGAAACCCTGAAAAACTTGGAAAATTTAAAATTCAAACTGTATGACCCAGAATATGTCGAGAAACTCTGAAAAAAGTAGAAATTAAAAAACTCAAACAAAAAGACCCTGGATACTGCGAGAAAACCTGAAAAAGGTGGAAAATGAGAAAATCACACTGTAGGACCCAGAATTAGCGAAAAAACTTCAAAAACATGGAAATGTGAAAATCACTCTGCAGGACCCAGAATATGCTGAGAAACCCTGAAAAACATTAAAATTAAAAATTTACATTGTCGGACCCAGAATATGGCGAGAAACCATGAATAAAGTGGAAAATTAAAAATTCACACTCTATTACCCACATTATGGCGAGAAATACTGAAAAAAACGTGGAAAATTAAAAATTCACACTGAAGGACCTGGAATATGGCGAGAAATACTGAAAAAACGTGGAAAATTAAAAATTCACACTGAAGGACCTGGAATATGGCAAGAAAACCTGAAAAACGTTGAAATGAGAAAATCACACTGTAGAACCCAGAATATGACAAAAAAAACCTGACAAACGTGGAAAATTAAAAATTCACACTGAAGGATCTTGAATATGGCTAGAAAACCTGAAAAATGAGTAAAATTAAAAACTCACACTGAAGGACGCAAAATATGTTGAGAAAACCTGAAAAACATCGAAAATTAATTATTAACACTGTAGGACCCAAAATATAGCGAGAAACACTGAAAAATGTGGAAAATTAAAAATTCACACTGTAGGTCCAGAATATGGCAAGAAACCTTGAAAAACGTGGAAAATAAAAAATTCCTAATGTAGGACCCAGAATATGCCGAGAAACCTGAAAAAGTTGGAAAATGAGAATATCACACTATAGGACCCAGAATTAAGAAAAAACTTGAAAAACGTGGAAAATGAGAAAATCACACTGCAGGACACAGAATATGCCGCGAAACCCTGAAAAAAGTGAAAATTAAAAATTCACACTATCGGACCCAGAATATGGGGAGAAAACCTGAAAAAAAGTAGAAAATTAAAAACTCACAGTGAAGGACACCAAATATGACGAGAAAACCTGAAAAAGGTGGAAAATGAGAAAGTCACGCTGCAGGACCCCAGAATATGCCTAGAAAGCCTGAAAAACGTGAAAATTAAAAATTCACACTCTCAGACCCAGAATATGGCAAGAAACCATTAAAAAAGTGAAAAATTAAAAATTCACACTGTATTACCCAGAATATGGAGAGAAATACTGAAAAACGTGGGAAATTAAAAATTCACACTGAAGGACCTGGCATACGGCAAGAAAACCTGAAAAACATGGAAATGAGAAAATAACACTGTAGGACCCTGAATATGATAAAAACCCCCCAAAAAAGTGGAATATAAAAAATTAACACTGAAGGACCCAGAATATGGCAAGAAAGCCTGATAAAAGTAGCAAATTAAAAACTCACACTGAAGGACCCAGAATATGGCGAGAAAATATGAAATAGTTGGAAAATGAGAAAATGACACTATAGGACCTAGAATTACGAAAAAACTTGAAAAACGTGGAAAATGAGAAAATCACACTACAGGACCAAGAATATGCCAAGAAACCCCGAAAAACATGGAAAATTAAAAATTCACACTGAAGGACCCCAGAATATGGCGAGAAAACCTGAAAAATATTCAAAATTATAAATTCACACAGTAGGACCAGAATATGGAATGAAAACTTGAAAAACGTGGAAAATTAAAAATTCACACTATAGGACCCAAAAAGTCCAGAGAAAACCTGAAAGAGGTGGAAAATTAAATATTCACACTGTAGGACCCAGAATATGATGAGAAACCATGAAAAAAAGTGGAAAAATAAAAATTCACACTGTATTACCCAGAATATGGTGAGAAACACTGAAAAACGTGGAAAATTAAAAAATTCACACTGAGGACCTGGAATGGGGGGAGAAAACCTGAAAAATGTAGAAATGAGAAAATCACACTCTAGGACCCAGAATATGACGAAAAAACCTGAAAAACATGGAAAATTAAATATTACCACTTTAGGACCCAGAATATGACGAAAAAAACCTGAAAAACTTGGAAAATTAAAAACTCGCACTGAAGGACCCAGAATATGGCGAGAAAAGCTGAAATAAGTAGAAAATTAAAAAATTCACACTGAAGGACCCCGAATATGGCGAGAAAAACTGAAAAAGGTGGAAAATGAGAATAATCACAGTATAGGACCCAGAATTGTGAAAAAAACATGAAAAACGTCGAAAATGAGAAAATCACACTGCAGGACCCAGAATATGCTGAGAAAACCTGAAAAACCTGGAAAATTAAAATTCACACTGAAGGACCCAGAATATGGCGAGAAAACCTGAAAAATATGGAAAATTATAAATTCACACTGTAGGACCAGAATATGGAAAGAAACTTGAAAAACGTGGAAAATTAAAAATTCACAGTGTAGGACCCAAAATGTCCAGAGAAAACCTGAAAAAGGTGGAAAATTAAATATTCACACTGTAGGACCAGAATATGGTGAGAAACCATGAAAAAAGTGGAAAATTTAAAATTCACACTGTATTACCCAGAATATGGCAAGAAACACTGAAAAACGTGGAAAATTAAAATTCACACTGAGGACCTGGAATATGGCAAGAAAACCTGAAAAACATAGAAATGAGAAAATCATACTCTAGGACCCAGATTATGGCGAAAAAACCTGAAAAAACATGGAAAATTAAATATTACCACTGTAGGACCCAGGATATGGCGAGAAACACTGAAAAATGTGGAAAATTAAAAATTCACACTGTAGGACCAAAATATGGCTAGAAACCTTGGAAAAAGGTAGGAAATTAAAAAATTCACACTGTAGGACCCAGAATATGCCCAGAAAACCTGAAAAAGTTGGAAAATGAGAAAATCACACTGAAGGACCCAGAATATGAGAAAAAAAACTTAAAAACGTTTAAAATTAAAAATTGCCACTGTAGGACACAGAATATGGCGAGAAACCCTGAAAAAAGTAGAAATTTAAAAACTCACACAGAAGGACCCCGAATATGTCAAGGAAACCTGATAGAGGTGGAAAATGAGGAAATCACACCATAGGACCCAGAATTGCGAAAAAACTTGAAAAACGTCGAAAATGAGAAAATCACATTATAGGACCCAGAATATGCCGAGAAACCCTGAAAAACATGAAAATAAAAAATTCACACTGTCGGCCCCAGAATATGGCGAGAAACCATGAAATAAGTGGAAAATTAAAAATTTACACTGAGGACCTGGAATATGGCAAGAAAACCTGAAAAACGTGGGAATGAGAAAATCACACTGTAGGACCCAGAATATGATGAAAAAACCTGGAGAACATGGAAAATTAAATATTCACACTGTAGGACCCAGGATATGGCGAGAAACCCTGAAAAATGTGGAAAATTAAAAATTAACACTGTAGGACCAAGAATATGTCGAGAAAACCTGAAAAAGTTGGAAAATGAGAAAATCACACTCTAGGACCCAGAATATGAAGAAAAAAACTTAAAAACGTTTAAAATTAAAAATTCACATTGTAGTACACAGAATATGGCAAGAAACCCTGAAAAAAAACGTGGAAAATTTAAAATTCACACTGTAGGACGGAAAATACGGAAAGACCCCTGAAAAAAGTAAAAAATTAAAAACTCACACTGAAGGACCCCAAATATGGCGAGAAAACCTGAAAATGGTGGATAATGAGAAAATCACACTGTAGGACCCAGAATTGCAAAAAAACCGTGGAAAAGGTCGAAAATGAGAAAATCACACTGTAGGACCAGAATATCCAGAGAAACCCTGAAAAACGTGCAAAATTAAACATACACGTTTTAGGACCCAGAATATGGCAACAAATCCTGAAAAAAGTAGAAAATTAAAAACTCACACTAAAGGACCTCAAATATGGCGAGAAAACCTGAAAAAGGTGGAAAATGAGAAAATCATACTATAGGACCCCAGAATATGACGAAAAAAAACTTAAAAACGTTTAAATTTAAAAATTCACACTGTAGGACTCTGTATATGGCGAAAAACCCTGAAAAAAGTGGAAAATGAGAATAATCGCACTGTAGGACCCAGAATTGCGAAAAAACTTGAAAAACGTCATAAATGAAAAAATCACACTGTAGGACCCAGAATATGGCGAGAAACCCTGAAATAAGTAGATAATTCAAACCTCACACTAAAGGACCACGAATATGGCGAGAAAACCTGAAAAAGGTGGAAAAAGAGAATAATCACAGTGTAGGAACCAGAATTGCGAAAAAGCACGAAAATGAGAAAATCACAGTGTAGGACCCAGAATATGCCTAGAAACCCTGAAAAACGTGGAAAATTAAAAATTCACACAGAAGGACCCAGAATATGGAGAGAAAACCTGAAAAACAAAGAAAATTAAAAACTCACACTGAAGGACCCAGAATATGGCAAGAAAACCTGAAAAAAGTAGAAAATATAAATTCACACTGAAGGACCCCCGAATATGGAGAGAAAAACTGAAAAAGGTGGAAAATGAGAATAATAATACTGTAGGACCCAAAATTGCGAAAAAAACTTGAAAGACGTCGAAAATGAGCAGATCACACTGTAGGACCCAGAATAAGCCGAGAAACCCTGAAAACGTGGAAAATTAAAAATACACGCTGTAGGACCCAAGATATGTCGAAAAACCCTGAAAAATTAGAAATGTAAAAACATACACTGAATACCCCAAATATGGCGAGAAAACCTGAAAACGGTGTAAAATGTGAAAATCACACTGTAGTACCAAGAATTACGAAAAAACTTGAAAAACGTGGAAAATGAGAAAATTACCCTGAAGGAACCAGAAAATGCTGAGAAACCATGAAAAAGGTGAAAATTAAAAATTCACACTGTCGGTCCCAGAATATGGCAAGAAACCATGAAAAAAGTGGAAAATTAAAAATTCACACTGTATTACCCAGAATATGGCGAGAAATACTGAAAAGTGTAGAAAATTAAAAATTCACACTGAAGGGACTTGGAATACGGCAAGAAATCCTAAAAAACGTGGAAATGAGAAAATCACACTGTAGGACCCAGAATATGACCAAAAAACCTGAAAAACGTGGAAAATTAAAAATTAACACTGAAGGACCCGGAATATGGCAAGAAAACCTGAAAAATGGGGAAAATTAAAAACTCACACTGAAGGACACAGAATATGGTGAGAAAACCTGAAAAATGAGGAAAATTAAAAACTCACACTGAAGGATACAGAATATGGTGAGAAAACCTGAAAAAAAGTAGAAAATTAAAAATACAAGCTGTAGGACCCAGAATATGGGGAGAAACCCCCAAAAAAGTAGAAAATTAAAAACTCACACGGAAGGACCCCAAATAGGCGAGAAAACCTGAAAAATTTGTAAAATGAGAATGATCACACTGTAGGACCCAGATTTGCAAAAAAAAAATTGAAAAACATCGAAAATGAGAAAATCACACTGTAGGACAAAGAATATGCCGTGAAACCCTGAAAAACGTGAAAATTAAAAATACACGCTGTAGGACCCAAATAGGTCGAAAAACCCTGAAAAATTAGAAAAGTAAAAACTCACACTGAAGGACCCCAAATATGGCGAGAAAACCTGAAAAAGGTAGAAAATGAGAAAAATCACAATGTAAGACCCAGAATATTACGAAAAACCCTGCAAAACGTGGAAAATTAAAAAATCACACTGAAGGACCTAGGATATGGGGAAAAAACCTGAAAAACGAGTAAAAATAAAAACTCACACTGAAGGACCTAGAATATGGCGAGAAAACCTGAAAAAGGTGGAAAATGAGAACAATCACACTGCAGGACCAAGAATTGCAAAAAAACTTGAAAATTTTCGAAATTGAGAAAATCACACTGTAGGACCCAGAATATGTCCAGAAATGCTGAAAACGTGGAAAATTAAAAATACAGGCTGTAGGACACAGATTATGGCGAGAAGCCATGAAAAAAGTGGAAAATTTAAAACTCACACTGTATTACCCAGAGTATGGCGAGAAATACTGAAAAACGTGGAAAATTAAAAATTCACACTGAAGGACCTGGAATACGGCAAGAAAACCTGAAAAACGTCGAAATGAGAAAATCACACTGTAGGACACAGAATATGACGAAAAAAAGGTGAAAAACGTGGAATATTAAAATTTCAAACTGAAGGACCCGGAATATGGCGTGAAAACCTGAAAAATGCGGAAAATTAAAAACTCACACTGAAGGACCCCAAATATGGCGAGAAAACCTG
>NW_028227319.1:259917-332837 GCF_978045245.1 Mus caroli | reverse complement strand
ATCATATTCTGGGTCCTACAGTGTGATTTTCTCATTCCCACGTTTTTCAGGTTTTCTTGCCATATTCCAGGTCCTCAGTGTAAATTTTTAATTTTCCACTTATTTCATGGTTTCTCGCCATATTCTGGGGCCGACAGTGTGAATTTTTTATTTTCATGTTTTTCAGGGTTTCTCGGCATATTCTGGGTCCTATAATGTGATTTTCTCATTTTCGACGTTTTTCAAGTTTTTTCGCAATTCTGGGTCCTATGGTGTGATTTCCTCATTTTCCACCTCTATCAGGTTTTCTTGACATATTCGGGGTCCTTCTGTGTGAGTTTTTAAATTTCTACTTTTTTCAGGGTTTCTCGCCATATTCTGTGTCCTACAGTGGAAATTTTTAATTTTAAACGTTTTTAAGTTTTTTTTTCTCATATTCTGGGTCCTTCAGTGTGATTTTCTCATTTTCCAACTTTTTCAGGTTTTCTGGGCATATTCTGTGTCCTACAGTGTGAATTTTTAATTTCCTACCTTTTTCAAGGTTTCTAGCCATATTTTGGTCCTACAGTGTGAATTTTAATTTTCCACATTTTTCAGTGTTTCTCGCCATATCCTGGGTCCTACAGTGGTAATATTTAATTTTCCATGTTTTTCAGGTTTTTTCGCCATAATCTGGGTCCTAGAGTGTGATTTTCTCATTTCTATGTTTTTCAGGTTTTCTTGCCATATTCCAGGTCCTCAGTGTGAATTTATAATTTTCAACGTTTTTCAGTGTTTCTCGCCATATTCTGGGTAATACAGTGTGAATTTTTAATTTTCCACTTTTTTCATGGTTTCTCACCATATTCTGGTCCTACAGTGTGAATATTTAATTTTCCACCTTTTTCAGGTTTTCTCTGGACATTTTGGGTCCTACACTGTGAATTTTTAATTTTCCACGTTTTTCAAGTTTCTTTCCATATTCTGGTCCTACAGTGTGAATTTATAATTTTCCATATTTTTCAGGTTTTCTCCCCATATTCTGGGTCCTTCAGTGTGAATTTTTAATTTTCCAGGTTTTTCAGGTTTTCTCAGCATATTCTGGGTCCTGCAGTGTGATTTTCTCATTTTCGACGTTTTTCATGTTTTTTTCACAATTCTGGGTCCTATACTGTGATTATTCTCATTTTCCACCTTTTTCAGTTTTTCTCGCCATATTCGGGGTCCTTCAGTGTGAATTTTTAATTTTCTACTTATTTCAGCTTTTCTCGCCATATTCTGGGTCCTTCAGTGCGAGTTTTTAATTTTCCAAGTTTTTCAGGTTTTTTTCGTCATATTCTGGGTCCTAAAGTGGTAATATTTAATTTTCCATGTTTTTCAGGTTTTTTCGTCATATTCTGGGTCCTAGAGTGTGATTTTCTCATTTCTACGTTTTTCAGGTTTTCTCGCCCCATTCCAGGTCCTCAGTGTGAATTTTTAATTTTCCACGTTTTTCAGTGTTTCTCACCATATTCTGGGTAATACAGTGTGAATTTTTATTTTTCCACTTTTTTTCATGGTTTCTCATCATATTCTGGGTCCTACAGTGTGAATATTTAATTTTCCACTTCTTTCAGGTTTTCTCTGGACTTTTTGGGTCCTATAGTGTGAATTTTTAATTTTCCACGTTTTTCAAGTTTTCATTCCATATTCTGGTCCTACCGTGTGAATTTATAATTTTGAATATTTTTCAGGTTTTCTCGCCATATTCTGGGTCCTTCAGTGTGAATTTTTAATTTTCCATGTTTTTCAGGGTTTCTTGGCATATTCTTGGTCCTGTAGTGTGATTTTCTCATTTTCCACGTTTTTCAAGTTTTTTCGTAATTCTAGGTCCTATAGTGTCATTTTCTCATTTTCCAACTATTTCATATTTTCTCGCCATATTCTGGGTCCTTCAGTGTGAGTTTTTAATTTGCTACTTTTATCAGGCTTTCTTGCCATATTCTGGGTCCTTCAGTGTTAATTTTTTATATTCCACTTTTTTGGGGGTTTTTTGTCATATTCAGGGTCCTACAGTGTTATTTTCTCATTTCCATGTTTTTCAGGTTTTCTTGCCGTATGCCAGGTCCTTCAGTGTGAATTTTTAATTTCCCACATTTTTCAGTATTTCTCTCCATATTCTGGGTAATACAGTGTGAATTTTTAATTTTTCACTTTTTTAATGGTTTCTTGCCATATTCTGGGTCTGAGAGTGTGAATTTTTAATTTTCACGTTTTTCAGGCTTTCTAGGCATATTCTGGGTCCTGCAGCGTGACTTTCTCATTTTCCACCTTTTTCAGGTTTTCTTGTCATATTTGGTGTCCTTCACTGTGAGTTTTTAATTTTCTACTTTTTTTCAGGTTTTCTCCCCATATTCTGGGTCTGATAGTGTGAATTTTTAATTTTCACTTTTTTCAGGGTTTCTCGGCATATTCTGTGTCCTGCAGTGTGATTTTCTCATTTTCCACGTTTTTCAAGTTTTTTCTTAATTCTGGGTCCTATAGTGTGATATTCTCATTTTCCAACTTTTTCAGGTTTCTCGGCATAATCTGGGTCCTACATTAGGAATTTTTTATTTTCCACGTTTTTCAAGGTTTCTTGCCATATTCTGGACCTACAGTGTGAATTTTTAATTTTCCACATTTTTCAGTGTTTCTCCCTATATTTTGGGTCTTACAGTGTTAATAATTAATTTTCGATGTTTTTCAGGTTTTCTCAACATATTTTGTGTCCTTCAGTGTGAGATTTTAATTTTACTCATTTTTCAGGTTTTCTAGCCATATTCAATATCCTTCAGTGTGAATTTTTAATTTTCCACGTTTGTCAGGTTTTTTCGTCATATTCTGGGTTCTACAGTGTGATTTTCTCATTTCAACGTTTTTCAGGTTTTCTTGCCATATTCCAGGTCCTTCAGTGTGAATTTTTAATTTTCCACGTTTTTTTCAGTATTTCTCGCCATATTCTGGGTAATACAGTGTGAATTTTTAATTTTCCACTTTTTTAATGGTTCCTTATCATATTCTGGGTCTGAATTTGTGAATTTTTAATTTTCACGTTTTTCAGGCATTCTAGGCATATTCTGGGTCCTCCAGCGTGATTTTCTGATTTTCCACGTTTTTCAAGTTTTTTCGTAATTCTGGGTCCTATAGTGTGATTTTCTCATTTTCCACCTTTTTCAGGTTTTCTCGTCATATTTGGGTCCTTCATTGTGAGTTTTTAATTTTCTACTTTTTTTCAGATTTTCTTGCCATATTCTAGGTCCGATACTGTGAATTTTTAATTTTTACGTTTTTCAAGGTTTCTTGGCATATTCTGGGTCCTGCAGTGTGATTTTCTCAATTTCCACGTTTTTCAAGTTTTTTCGTAATTCTGGGTCCTATAGTGTGATTTTTCTCATTTTCTACCTTTTTCAGGTTTTCTTGGCATATTCTCGGTCCTACATTAGAAATTTTTTATTTTCCACGTTTTTCAAGGTTTCTTGCCATATTCTGGTCCTACAGTGTGAATTTTTATTTTTCCACGTTTTTCAGTGTTTCTCGCTATATTCTGGGTCCTACAGTGTTAATAATTAATTTTCCATGTTTTTCAGGTTTTCTCAACATATTCTGGGTCCTTCAGTGTGAGTTTTTAATTTTCCTGGTTTTTCAGGTTTTCTCGCCATATTCAAGATCCTTCAGTGTGAATTTTTAATTTTCGACGTTTGTCAGGTTTTTTCGTCATATACTGGGTTCTACAGTGTCATTTTCTCATTTCAATGTTTTTCAGGTTTTCTTGCCATATTCCAGGTCCTTCAGTGTGAATTTTTAATTTTCCACTTTTTCATGGTTTCTTGCCATATTCGGTGTCCGACATCGTGAATTTTTAATTTTCACGTTTTTTAGGGTTTTTCTCCATATTCTGGGTCCGATAGTGTCAATTTTTAATTTTCAGGTTTTTGAGGGTTTCTCGGCATATTCTCGGTCCTTCAGTGTGATTTTCTCATTTTCCACCTTTTTCAGGTTTTCTCGCCATATTTGGGGTCCTTCTCTGTGAGTTTTTAATTTTCTACTTTATTCAGGGTTTCTCGCCATATTCTGGGTCGTAGAGTGTGAATTTTAAATTTTCCAAGTTTTCAGGGTTTATCGCCATATTCTACTTCCTACAGTGTGAATTTTAAATTTTCCAAGTTTTTCAATATTTCTCGTCATATTCAGGGTCCTACAGTGTGAAATTTTAATTTTAAATGTTTTTAAGTTTTTTTTTGTCATATTCTGTGTCCTACAGTGTGATTTTCTCATGTTCCAACTTTTTCAGGTTTTCTCGCCATATTTGGGGTCCTTCACTGTGAGTTTTTAATTTTCTACTTTTTTCAGGGTTTCTCGCAATATTCTGGGTTGTACAGTGTGAATTTTAAATTTTCCAAATTTTTCAGGGTTTCTCGCCATATCCTTGGTCCTACAGTGTTAATATTTCATTTTCCATGTTTTTCAGCTTTTCTCGCCATATTCTGGATCCTTCAGTGTGAGTTTTTAATTTTCCTCGTTTTTCAGGTTTTCTCGCCATATTCAAGGTCCTTCAGTGTGAATTTTTAATTTTCGACGTTTTTCAGGTTTTTTAGTCATATTCTGGGTGTGATTTTCTTATGTCCACGTTTTTCAGGTTTTCTTGCCATATTCCAGGTCCTTCAGTGTGAATTTTTAATTTTCACCTATTCAGGGTTTCTCGCCATAATGTGGGTAATAGAGTGTGAATTTTTAATTTTCCACTTTTTTCATGGTTTCTCGCCATATTCTGGGTCCGACAGTGTAAATTTTTAATTTTAATGTTTTTCAGGGTTTCTCGGCATATTCTGGGTCCTGCAGAGTGATTTTCACATTTCCATGTTTTTGAAGTTTTTCGCTAATTCTGGGTCCTACAGTGTGATTTTCTCATTTTCCACCTTTTTCAGGTTTTTGCGCAGTATCCGGGGTCCTTTTGTTTGAGTTTTTTAATTTCTACTTTTTTCAGAGTTTCTCGACATATTCTGGGTCATACAGTTTGAATTTTAAATTTTCCAAGTTTTTCAGGGTTTCTTGCCATATTCTTCGTCCTACAGTGTGAATTTTAAATTTTCCACGTTTTTCAGTGTTTCTCCCCATATTCATGGTCATACTGTGTGAATTTTTAATTTTAAAATTTTTAAGTTTTTTTTCGTAATATTCTGGGTCCTACAGTGTGATTTTCTCATTTCTACGTTTTTCAGGTTTTCTTGCCATATTCCAGGTCCTTCAGTGTGAATTTTTAATTTTCCACGTTTTTCAGTGTTTCTCGCCATATGTGGGTAATACAGTGTGAATTTTTAATTTTCCACTTTTTTCATGGTTTCTTGCCATATTGTGGATCTGACAGTCTGAATTTTTAATTTTCACGTTTTTCTGGGTTTCTCGGCATATTCTGGGTCCTGCAGTGTGATTGTCTCATTTTCCACGTTTTTCAAGTTTTTTCGTAATTCTGGGTCCTACAGTGTGATTTTCTCATTTTCCACCTTTTTCAGGTTTTCTCGCCTTCTTTGGGTTCCTTCACTGTGAATTTTTAATTTTCTACTTTTTTCAGGTTCTCTAGCCATATTCAAGGTTCTTCAGTGTGAATTTTTATTTTTCCACGTTTTTCAGGGTTTTTCATCATATTCTGGGTTCTACAGTGTGATTTTCTCATTTCCACGATTTTCAGGTTTTCTTGCCATATTCCAGGTCCTTCAGTGTGACTTTTTAATTTTCAACGTTTTTCAGTGTTTCTCTCCATATTGTGGGTAATACAGTGTGAATTTTTAATTTTCCACTTTTTTCATGGTTTCTCCCATATTCTGGGTCCGACAGTGTGAATTTTTAATTTTCATGTTTTTCAGGGTTTTTTCTAGGTATTACAGATTTTCAGAAAAATGATTTTCTCATTTTTCAGTTCTTTCACGGTTTGTCACCATATTTCAGGTCCTACAGTGTGATTTCCTCATTTTTCGACTTTTTCAGGTTTTCTCACCATATTCCAGGTCCTACAGTGTGATTTTCTCATTTTTCAACTTTTTCAGGGTTTATCACCATATTCCAGGTCCTACAGTGTGATTTTCTCATTTTTCACATTTTCAGGATTTCTTGCAATATTCCAGGCTTTAAGTGTGATTTTTTTTATTATCCACGTTTTTCAGTGTTTCTCGCCATATTCCAAGTCCTACAGTGTGCTTTTCTCATTTTCCATATTTTTTTAAATATCTCGCCATATTCCAGGTCCTTCATTGTGAGTTTTAATTTTCGACGTTTATCAGCGTTTATTGCCATATTCAAGGTACTACAGTATGATTTTCACATTTTTCGACGTTTTCAGGTTTTCTCACCATATTCCAGGTCCTACAGGGTGATTTTCTCATTTTTCAACTTTTTCAGGCTTTCTTACCATATTCCAGTTCCTACAGTGTTATTTTCTCATTTTCCACATTATTCAGGATTTCTCGCCATATTCCAGGTCTTCAGTGTCAGTTTTTAATTATCCATCTTGTTTAGGGTTTCTCGCCATATTCCATGAACTACAGTATGATTTTTCACATTTTTCGACTTTTTCAGGATTTCTCACCATATTCCAGGACCTAATGTGTTATTTTCTCATTTTCCACATTATTCAGGATATCTCGCCATTTTCCAGGTTCTTCAGTGTGAGTTTTTAATTTTCCACATTTTTGAGGGTTTATCGCCATATTCCAGGTCCTTCAGTGTGATTTTTTAATTATCCACGTTTTTCAGGATTTCTCGCCATAATTCAGGTCCTTCTTTGTGAGTTTTTTATTTTCGAGATTTTTCAGTGATTTTATCGCCATATGGTGAGAAACCCTGAAAAAAGTAGAAAATTAAAAACTCACACTGAAGGACCCCGATTATGACGAGAATACCTGAAAAAGGTGAAAAATGAGAAAATCACACTGAAGGACCCAGAATAATGAAAAAACTTGAAAAACTTGGAAAATGAGAAAATCACACTGCAGGACCCAGAATATTCCAAGAAATCCTGAAAATCGTGAAATTTAAAAATTCACACTATGGGACCCAGAACATGGCCCTGCCTTGCCTAGCCTAGCCTAGCCCTGCCTAGCCCAGTCTAGCCCAGCCTAGCACTTCCTAGCCCAGCCCTCCCTAGCCCTGCCTTGCCAAGCCCTGCCTAGCCCTGCCTTGCCAAGCCCTGCCTAGCCCTGCCTTGCCAAGCCCTGCCTAGCCTAGCCCTTCCCTGCTTATCCCTGCCTAGCGCAGTCCTTCCTTGCCTAGCCTAGCCCTGCCTTCCTGACCCTGTTTTTAACCAGGCTGGCGTCGAACTCAGAAACTGACTGCCTCTGCCTCCAGAGTGCTCTCATTAAGAGCTCGAGCCAACACTGACTGTTGGGTTTTCTAAGTCTTACACTGGTATGGTGTCTGTTTCTCAGCTGTGAAACCCTAATTAAGACATGTAGTCAGTCCTAGGTCAGCCATAGCTACAGAGTGAGGCATTATCTAAAACAAAACAAAACAAAACAAAAAATAGAAACAATAAAATAAATAAATTAAGCAACCACATGATATCTTTTCTTTCTTTAGATGATACTCAGAGCTTGAAGCAGTTCACCCATGAGACCTCAGCTCTGGACATTGAGACTGTTTTCCTAACAAGTATTATGGCTGAACCTGAGGGGTTTTACTGCTGAGTTGTGTCCCCCACTTTAAAAAAAGGTGTTTTCAAAGGCTGCAGAATCTTAGCACTGTTGCTTGTTACAGTTGAGTCACAGCCCTGAACTTTCAGTGGTAGTTAAAGGCACTGAGATGGGCTTCCTATAGACATAAAAGGCCAATTCTTTGTTATTAAAAAGTTAATCTGGATTCCCCCACCCCCTGGCATCCTAACAATTCCTAGAAAGGTAGACAGGGACCTGGGCAGAAGGGTGCAAGGCTCCTGGTGTTTGTAAGTGGTAACAGAAGGCTTTCTCTTGTTGGTACCCTACCCCAAGTTACACTGTCATTTCTTTTTCCTTGTTGTTGTTTTGTCGGTTTGTATTGTCTACATAGCCCCTTTCCCTTCCTAACCTTGGTGGTCCTGAACCTTACTGTCCTTGAACTCAGTGATTTGCCTGTCTTGCTGGGATGAAACTGTGAGCTACCATCCAGAAGGAAGCACCCTGCTGAGGTTAGATTGGGGTCTCTTCCAGTTTCCTCTATGAACATGCATATGGCATGCCTGGTCTTTCTTTTTTTCTTTTCCTTTTCTTTTTAAAGATTTATATATTTATTATATTTAAGTATGCTGTAGCTATCTTCAGACACTCCAGAATAGGGTGTCAGATTCTGAAGAATCTAAATCATTATTATTGTCTGCATATGATGTATATAAACACAGCCTCACATATACTCAAAAAAAATAATGAAAGATGTGGCTACAGAGAGGGCTCAACAATTAAGAGCATTGTCTCCTCTTCCAGAGAACCTGGGCTCAATTACCAGTATATATATGGTGGCCCATCTCCAGTTCCAGGGGATCTAATACTCTGTTCTGGAGTCTGTGGGCACAGCATACACATGCAAAACACCCTTACACTAAAAATAAAATAGATCATTGAGAGAGAGGAGAGAGAGGGGGTGAGAGGGGGTGAGAGAGAGGGGAGGTAATCATACCTCCTGACCAGTTTGAAGACCTGAGCTTCATCACTTACACAAATAAATAAATGCAAAATATTTTTTATAAATAAACTCTGCCATTTACCTTTAAAAATTCCTAGAAAACAAGTTCTATGAGCAACAGTTATATTTACTATATCTAAAGGACAGTCATGAGCATATTCTCTAAATAGAAAAAGGTCTGTTAGTCTTAGAAATGGAAAAGACAAACCAAGGAAGGTTTGCAATTACATAATGAGGCAGCTCAGCCCAGCTCTTAGGTTGGAAATAAGACTCGAGAATAGGATACACCTGAAGACAGCCATTGCTGTGTGTGCTTGATGTTAATCTGGTAATTTTTTTTTCTTAATTTTTAAAAACTTTTTATTCTCTTTCTTTCTTTCTTTCTTTCTTTCTTTCTTTCTTTCTTTCTTTCTTTCAATTATTATTTTTTTCTCAGAACGGGTTTCTCTCTGCAGCCCTGGCTGACTTGGAACTCCCTCTGTAAGCCAGGGTGACCTTGAATGCAGAAATCTGCCTGAGGCTAAAGGTGTGTTCCACAATTGCCTCATCTCTACTCTAATTCTGTGTATGTTTTTATATATGTATGAATAGAAGTAATATTAATCCATTAATATCTCTTTTTCCTAAAATTCATGTCATTCCTCCTTATCTTTCTCTCTCACTCCCTGTGTGTGTGCATGTGTGTGTTAGTCTAGAGTACACAGATTAAAGAAACCATATTTCCCACGGATTCTTAGAAATAAACAAGGAAGCCAGGAGTGGTGGAGCACCCCTTTAATCCCAGCACTTGGCAGGCAGAGGCCGGCAGATTTTTGCATTCCAGGCCATCCTGGTCTACAGAGTGAGTTCCAAGACACCCAGGGCTACACAAAGAAACACTGTCTTGAACGCCCCTCCCTCCTAAACATAATAAAGAAGTAATAGACAAAAAGCAAGAGAAAAACATGTGGCCATGGCTGCTGGTGGCTTTTCAGTGATTCCTGACACTTCTGCACTGGATTCAGTTAAGTTCTATTCCACTAGTAGCTGGGAAAGAAGGGGAAGAAACAGAAGCAATCTGGAACAATAGGTCTCGTGGCGGCCAGCCACCTCCATCTTGAGAAGGGTGGTCAGTCAGCAGACAAGATGGCCGCCATCCACATGTCGCCTTTCAGCATGGTGAGGTCAATGTGTCATGTTCAACCGAGTGACACAACAAGGAATTAGACATGCAGACAACAGATATGCAGGCACACCACCTCCTTTCCCTTCTGTTGTTTGGTAAAAGACACACAATTTTTATTATTTATAGTAAGCCTTAAAAAGCACTCTGACAGCCTCACAGATATCTACCTTCTATGTGATTAGAATTTCCTTTTTTTTAAATTAATTCTCAGGAGTTGCATGGTGACTTATTCTAGGTTATGGTGACCTCTTCTGGCATGTAGTTATATAGGCAGCAGATAGAGCACACACACACACACACACACACACACACACACACACACACACACACACACTTACATTGAAAACTAATAGTAATAATAACAACAAACAAGCAAGCAAGCAAGCAAGCAAGCAAACAAACAAATATATAATTTAGAGGGAAAAAGAGATTCTGGCTTCTGCCAGGCTGTGTGGGTGGCAAAGGCAGGCAGGCAGAGAGGACCTCTGTAAGTTTGAGTCAGAACATACTGCCTGGGCTACAGCAAGAGAAACCCTACCTCGAGGCAAAAGAAAACAAAAGCAGAGAAGGTTCTGGCTTTTATTTTACTAATCTGTCTGTCTGTCTTTCTTTCACCAGGCTGGCTTCGAACTCAGAAACTGACTGCCTCTGCCTCCCGAGTGCTCTCATTAAGAGCTTGAGCCACCCCTGAATGTCGGGTTTTCTAAGTCTTACCTTGCTCTTGGTGTCTGTTCTCAGCTGTGAAACCCAAATTAACACAGGTAGTCAGTCCTGGGTCAGCCAGAGCTACAGACTGAGGCCTTATCTAAAACCAAATAAAACAAAACAAAACAACAAATAGAAATAATAAAATACATAAATTAAGCAACCACATCATATCTTTTCTCTCTCTAGATGGTACTCAAAAATTGCAGCAGTTTGCCTGTGAGACCTCAGCTCTGGACACTGAGGCTGTTTCCCTACCAAGTAATAGGGCTGAACTTGAGGAGCTCTACAGCTCAGTTGTGTCCCCTGCTTTTTTAAAAAAAGAGTTGTTTTCAAAGGCTGCAGGTTCTTACCACTGTTGCTTGTTACAGATGAATTATAGCCCTGAACTTTCAATGATACTTAAAGGCACAGAGAGGTGCTTCCTATAGACATAAGAGCCCAAGCCTTGTGGTCATAACCAGTGGTAATAACCTGGGCGGAAGGGTGCAAGGCTTCTTGTGTTTGTAAGTGGTAACAGAAGGCTTTCTCTTGATGGTACCCTATCACAAGCTACACTGTCTATTCTTTTTCCTGGTTAGTGTTTCCTTGCTTTGTTTTCACTACATAGCTCCTTTCTCTTCATAGCATTGGCTGTCCTGAACCAGGCAGTCCTTGAAATCAGTGATTTGCCTGTCTTGCCAGATTACACTCTGAGCTACTATCCAGAGGGAAGCAACCTGCTGAGGTTAGACTGCTCTCTCTCCAGCTTTCCCCTATGAACATGCAAATGGCAGTCCTGCCTGGTCTTTCTTTTTTTTATCCTTTTTAAAAAATGTTTATTTATTTATTTATTTATTTATTTATTTATTTATTTATTTATTTATTAGATATAAGTACACTGTAGCTGTCTTCAGACACTCCAGAAGAGGGTGTCAGATTCTGGAGAATCTAAATCCCTCTTATGCTCTGCATATGGTGTACATAAACACAGCCTCACATATACTTCTAAAAATTTAAAGATGGGTGGGGCCACTGAAAGGGCTCAACAATTAACATCATTGTCTCCTCTTCCAGAGAACCTGGGCTCAACTACCAGCAACTATATGGTGGCCCATCTCCAGTCCCAGGGGATCTGATACTCTGTTCTGGCTTCTGTGTGCACTGTATACACATGTAAAACACCCTTACACTAAAAATAAAATACATCATTGAGAGAGAGGAAAGAGGGCTTTTGAGAGAGAGAGAGGGGAGGTCATCGTACCTCTTGACAGGTTTGAAATATCAGAGCTTCATCACTCACACAAATAAATAACTACAAAATATTTTTTAAACAAACTCTGCCATTTACCCTTAAAAATATCAAGAAAACAAGTAAGTTCTATGAGCAACAGTTATATTGACTGTATCTAAAGGATAGTCATGAGCATATTCTCTAAACAGAAAAAGGTCTGGTAATCTTAGAAATGGAAAAGAGAAACCAAGTCTTTCTTCATATAAAAGCATACAGTAAGAGAACATTTAAAACTACAAGAGGCTACAGTGTGGCATGGCGGTGGAGATTGTTCCAACCTTGGGAAAGTCACACGTGAACCCCTTTAAGTTGGGGTTGCAGGGAGGTGATGATTGGTTCCTTCCTATGCTGGTTCTTTTGTGCCTCTTCCTTCCACGATTAGGAAGGGTTGCAATTACATAATGAGGCAGCTCAGCCAAGCCCTTAATTTGGAAATAGGCCTAGAGGATAGGATACACCTGAAGACTGACAGCCATTGCTCTGTGTTCTTGATGCTTCAATGGAAGCATCTGGTATTCTGTGTGCAGTGTGATAGGTCCCATTCCAGAGGCATAGGTAAGAACCAGATTCCTGGCACTCTGACAGAAAAGGACCTAGGAGAAGCCCAGAGGGTGGGTGTGGATAGAACATTGCCTGAGCCTCCTTTGGCTCAGATCCGTACCCCTGTATTGGTTGGACCCTCACTAGTATCCCCAACATAACCCTACTGACATCTAGGTTAGTCATTTGAGCTCTAGGTGGATTCCCTTGACTGACCTGTTGGCCCCTATGGCCACCCTAAGTCATCTCCCAGATCCTGTGCCACCTAGGCTCAGACTTGACACACTATGTCTGTTAACAACAAAATTAGGGTGCCAGACTCACAGGAGACATTTCTTACATTTAGATTACGTTCAGTTTGGGGGAAACAGAGGACAACACAGATGTCGGTTGAGACCAATATACAGTTTAGTAAGCAAATACTGATCAGATGCGCAAAGACCTGCTACAGTGATGGAAACAGGTTTAACCATGCTCCTCCAGTGCCAGCCATGGCTTTGCCTGTCTGCATTGTATTTCTATGATATGCCAAAGGAGCAGGTGCTCACCAAGGATTTGCTCTGGGGATGCTTACCCAGTGGTGGTCACAATTAGTAAACTTCTAAGCTAAAGAACAGTTCCCCATCTAGCACAGTCATTAGAGCACGAGTTTATTAATATGAGGTTCGTTGGTTTGAGCCCAAAGTTGGACCAGATGTTATTTTAGTTGGGTCTCGACTGGAGACAATGCTGGCACTTCCAAAGAGTGCCCCATGGTTGGGGTTCTGCTTTCTGTATCTCTGACATTAGAACTGGAGGTAAGGAGCATTTGGTGGGTCTTTTGCTCTGCTTGAAGCAGCACTGGGTGTACTAAATTGCAGTGGGTGCAAGTGTTACAGACTCTACACTAGTTTTGACATTCTCGAGCAATTGGGGCACTGGGTAGTCTTGGATTACCCTTTTCAGGTAGATCTGAAACTCAATTCATTTGGTGTTTACTGAATTCAACCAGAGGATTCCAAGATATCCCTCTTAGAAAAACTAGCTGGAGCTTCTCATTAAGGCTTTTTGGTCCTACCCCTAGAGGATTCTCGCTTAGGGTCTGAGAGGATCTTCCTCGGTTCAAATCTTGGACCAGTCCTTCCTTTTGCCAATCAAACCCTGAGGATTAAAAGTCAACCTTGGCTCCTTAGAAAGTATGACTAAACAAATGAAAATGGAAATTCGTAAGTACCCAATGTGGTATTTTTGGTTGGTTTCTTTGGACCTTGTTTTCTGTTTTAGGCAGAGTCTTGTTCCTTTACCTTAGGCTGCTCCTGAAAAAGTCAAGCATAGCTGCATTTCTAATCTTCATGCTTTCACTTCTTGTGTGCTGGAAAGATAGGCATGTGTATTAATCTGGTGTTCAGGTTTGAACCCAGGCTTAGGCAAGCAATTAGATGAGCTACAGCATCAGCTCATAACTCAAAATGTCCACCAAGTATTGCTGGCATTATTCAAATTAGCCTGAAGGACACAAATAATGGAAAATGTTGGAATTAAAAAAAAAAATCAATCCAGCTGCTCTGGCAAATCAGGGAGAACTGGAGCAGGCCTCTGAGATGCACCAGCTTCTAGTCAGGTCTTTCGTGTATTTGACATACCCTGAGCTACATGAGAAGAAACACAAATAGCTAAAACAGGATTGTGAGACTAGCTGCAAGACATGTGGCTGGCAAATAAAAACCGCTTTGAAATTTGCCAGTAGCCCTTAAGTGCAAATCTGGTTCCAGATCACTGGCCTTTAATCATCACTAGTTTGCTTGGGTCCAACCCACAGGACCCAAAAAGTAGTCAAGAGCCTGTGACCTCTTCAGATTTTCTGGACTAGCATTTTTCAGGTCCCCTAGTGCGCAGATCTAAGAAAGGAGAGGTGCTGCCATACCTGGCTAGGGTCTCAGCTTTGTGAATCTGCGTTGGAACTTCCCTTTTTTCCATAATCTCCATAAAAAGGCAAAGGATTTTTACATTTAAGAAGACCTTGCACTTCGGATAGGAAACATACTCCAAGAACCACAGTCAGCCCTCTGGCTTCTGTAGAGTCCTGACTGAGCCTGGGTCTCCCAGCTCAGTGTTTTGAAATCACAAGGTGGATTCCTGTGCAGAGAATGAATAGATGCGAGTAGGAGGAATGAGTCCTTCTAGGGTTCTGTGAGCTGGAATGCGCAGTGTGGACTTAACCGAACAAGCCTCAGATTCTGCCGAATTTTCACCACTGGGTAAACTGCCAGATACCATGAAAGAAGAGAGGGACTCCTCTAAGGAGTTGCTTCGGGCATCTCTCCAGGGTGGGAGGCTTGATTAGAACCCTGATACCTCTGGTGCTCTGGTGTCTACACTTGGAAGCCAGGCTTCCAAGGTGGCATTCAGTCCTGCGACTGTACGTGTGGGATGCAGAGAAGGCCCTGATTTCTTCTATCCAGCCTTACAGAATCAGCTGAGCTCTTTCCTTTTTCAGTAGGGGGCTGACCCAACTTCTCTCTCAGCATGACTTTCATGCCCTTAGCTAATAGGCAAAATTTTAATTTTCCACGTTTTTCAGGTTTTTTCTTCATATTTTGGGTCCTACAGTGTGATTTTCTCATTTTCGACATTTTTCAAGTTTTTTCACAATTCTGGGTCTTACAGTGTGATTTTCTCATTTTTCCCCTTTTTCGGGTTTTCTCTCCATATTCTGAGTCCTTCAGTGTGAGTTTTTAATTTTCCACGTTTTTCAGGTTTTTTCGTCATATTCTGGGTCCTACAGTGTGATTTTCTCATTTCCACATGTTTCAGGTTTTCTTGCCATGTTCCATGTCCTTCAGTGTGAATTTTATTTTCCACGTTTTTCAGTATTTCTCGCCATATTCTGGGTAATACAGTGTGAATTTTTAATTTTCCTCTTTTTTCATGGTTTCTCGCCATATTGTGTGTCCGACATTGTGAATTTTAATTTTCACGTTTTTCAGGGTTTCTCGACATATTCTGGGTGCTGCAGTGTGATTTCCTCATTTTCCTCCTGTTTCAAGTTTTTTGGTAATTCTGGGTACTACAGTGTGATTTTCTCATTTTCCACCTTTCTCAGGTTTTCTCGCCATATTTGGAGTCCTTCCGTGTGAGTTTGTAATTTTCTACTTTTTTTCAGGCTTTCTGGCTATATTCTGGGTCCTACAGGGTGTACTATTAATTTTCCAAGTTTTCCGGGTTTCTAGGCATATTCTGGGTCCTACAGTTTGATTTTCTCATTTTCGACGATTTTCAAGTTTTTTCGCAATTCTGGGTACTACAGTGTGATTATTATCATTTTCCAACTTTTTCAGGTGTTCTCGCCATATGGGGGGTCCTTCAGTATGAATTTTTAATTTTCTACTTTTTTCAGGTTTTCTCAACATTTTGGGGTCCTTCAGTGTGAGTTTTTAATTTTCTAATTTTTCAGGATTTCTTAACATATTCTGTGTCTTACATAGTGTTTTTTTTTTAATTTTCCAAGTTTTTCAGGTTTTTTCGTCATATTCTGGGTCCTGCAGTGTGATTTTCTCATTTTCGACATTTTTCAACTTTTTTCACAATTCTGGCTTCTACAGTGTGAAGTTCTCATTTTCCACCTTTTTCAGGTTTTCTTGCGATATTCTGGGTCCTTAAGTGTGACTTTTTAATTTTCCACGTTTTTCAGTTTTTTTTTTGTCATATTTTGGATCCTACAGTGTGATTTTCTCATTTCCAAGTTTTTCAGGTTTTATTGCCATATTTCTGGTGTATTTTTAATATTCCACATTTTCAGTTTTTCTTGCCATATCCGGGTCCTTCAGTGTGAATATTTTGTTGTCCAAGTTTTTCTGGTTTTTTGGTCATATTCTGGGTCCTTCAGTGTAAATTTTTAATTTTCCTCGTTTTTCAATATTTCTCAGAATATTCTGGGTAATACAGTGTGAATTTTTAATTTTCCACTTTTTTCATGGTTTCTCGCCATATTCTGTGTTAGACAATTTGAATTTTTAATTTTCATGTTTTTCAGGCTTTTTAGGCATATTTTGTGTCCTGCAGTGTGATTTTCTCATTTTCCACGTTTTTCAAGTTTTTTTCTAATTCTGGGTCCTACAGTGTGAATTTCTCATTTTCCACCTTTTTCAGGTTTTCTTGCCATATTTGGGGTCCTTCAGTGCAAGTTTATAATTTTCTACTTTTTTCAGGTTTTCTCGCCATATTCTGGGTAATACAGTGTGAATTTTAATTTTCCTCTGTTTTCATGTTTTCTCCTATATTCTCTGTCTGACAGTGTGAATTTTTAATTTTCACGTTTTTCAGGGTTTCTTGGCATATTCTGTGTCCTGCAGTGTGATTTTCTCATTTTTCACGTTTTTCAAGTTTTCTCGTAATTCTGGGTCCTACAGTGTGATTTTCTCATTTTCCACTTTTTTCAGGTTTTCTCGTCATATTTGGGTTCCTTCAGTGTGAGTTTTTAATTTTCTCCTTTTTTCAGGGTTTCTCGCCATGTTCTGGGTCCTACAGCGTGTATTTTTAATATTCCACATTTTCAGTTTTTCTCGCCATATTCCAGGTCCTTCAGTGTGAATATTTTGTTTTGCAAGTTTTTCTGTTTTTTTGGTCATATTCGGGGTCCTACAGTGTGAATTTTTAATTTTCTACTTTTTTCATGGTTCCTCGCCATATTCTGGGACTGATAATGTGAATTTTTAATTTTCAGCTTTTTCAAGGTTTCAGGGCATATTCTGGTTCCTGCAGTGTGATTTTCTCATTTTCTACCTTTTTCAGGTTTTCTCGCCATAATTGGGGTCCTTCAGTATGAGTTTTTACATTTTTAATTTTTCAGGGTTTCTCGGCATATTCTGGGTCCTACAGTGTGATTTTCTAATTTTCGATGTTTTTCAACTTTTTTCGCAATTCTGGGTCCTACAGTATGATTATTCTCATTTTTTACCTTTTTCAGGTTTTCTCACCATATTCTGGGTCCTTCAGTGTGAGTTTTTAATTTTCCTTGTTTTTCAGGTTTTCTCGTCATATTCCGGGTCCTTCACTGTGAATTTTTAATTTTTCCACGAATTTCAGTATTTCTCACCATATTCTTTGTAATACAGTGTGATTTTCTCATTTTCTACTTTTTTCATCGTTTCTTGCCATATATTGGGTCCGACAGTGTAATTTTTAATTTTCACGTTTTTCAGGGTTTCTTGGCACATTCTGGGTCCTGCAGTGTGATTTTTTTATTTTCCACGTTTTTCAAGTTTTATAGTCATTCTGGTCCTACAGTGTGATTTTCTAATTTTCCACCTATTTCTTGTTTTCTTGCCATATTTGGGATCCTTCACTGTGAGTTTTTAATTTTCTACTTTTTCAGGGTTTCTCACCATATTCTGGGTGCGATATTGTGAATTTTTAATTTTCACGTTTTTCAGGGTTTCTCGGCATATTCTGGGTCCTACAGTGTTATTTTCTAATTTTCCACGTTTTTCAAGTTTTTTGGTAATTCTGGGTCCTATAGTGTGATTTTCTCATTTTCCACCTTTTTCAGGTTTTCTCGCCATATTTGGGATACTTCACTGTCAGTTTTTAATTTTGTACTTTTTTCAGGGTTTCTTGCCATATTCTGGGTCCTTCAGTGTGAGTTTTTAATTTTCTACTTTTTTCAGGGTTTTTCGCCATATTCTGGGTCCTACAGCGTTTATTTTTAATTTTCCACGTTTTTCAGGGTTTCTCGCCATATTCTAGGTTCTACAGGGTGATTTTTTCATTTAGAACCTTTTTCAAGTTTTTTCGAAATTTTGGGTCCTACAGTGGGATTATTTGAATTTACACCTTTTTCAGGTTTTCTCACCATAATCTGGGTTCTTCAGTGTGAGTTTTTAATTTTCCTTGTTTTTCAGGTTTTCTCGTCATATTCTGGGTCCTTCCGTGTGAGTTTGTAATTTTTCTTGTTTTTCAGGTTTTCTGGCCATATTCTCGGTCCTTCAGTGTGAGTTTTTAATTTTCCTTGTTTTTCAGGTTTTCTTGCCATATTCCGGGTCCTTCACTGTGAATTTTATAATTTTCCAAGTTTTTCAGGTTTTTTCGTCATATTCAGGGTCCTACAGTGTGATTTTCTCGTTTCCAGGTTTTTCAGGTTTCTTGCCATTTTCCAGGTCCTTCAGTGTGAATTTTTAATTTTTCCACGAATTTCAGTATTTCTCACCATATTCAGAGTCCTACAGTGTGATTTTCTCATTTTCCACTTTTTACATGGTTTCTTGCCACATATTGGGTCCGACAGTGTGAATTTTTAATTTTCACGTTTTTCAGGGTTTCTCGGCACATTCTGGGTCCTGCAGTGTGATTTTTTCATTTTCCACGTTTTTCAAGTTTTTTAGTCATTCTGGGTCCTACAGTGTAATTTTCTACTTTTCCACCTATTTCTAGTTTTCTTGCCATATTTGGGATCCTTCACTGTGAGTTTTTAATTTTCTACTTTTTTCTGGGTTTCTCACCATATCCTGGGTGCGATAGTTTGAATTTTTAATTTTCACGTTTTTCAGGGTTTCTCCGCATATTCTGGGTCCTTCAGTGTGATTTTCTCATTTTCCAAGTTTTTCAAGTTTTTTTCGTATTTCTGGGTCCTACAGTGTGATTTTCTCATTTTCTCACCTTTTTCAGGTTTTCTCACCATATTCGGTCCTTCAGTGTGAATTTTTAATTTTCCACGTTTTTCAGTATTTCTCACCATATTCTGGGTAATACAGTGTGATTTTCTCATTTTCCACTTTTATCAGGTTTTCTCGCCATATTTGGGGTTCTTCATTGTGAGTTTTTAATTTTCTTCTTTTTTCAGGTTTTCTCGCCATATTCTGGGTCCCATAGTGTGAATTTTTAATTTTCACGTTTTTCAGGGTTTCTCGGCATATTTTGGGTCCTGCAGTGTGATTTTCTCATTTTCCACGTTTTTCAAGTTTTTTCATATTTCTAGGTCCTATAGTGTGATTATTCTCATTTTCAACCTTTTTCAGGTTTTCTCACCATATTCGGGGTCCTTCAGTGTGAATTTTTAATTTTCTACTTTTTTCAGGTTTAATCGCCATATTCTGGGTCCTTCCCTGTGAGGTTTTAATTTTCCATTTTTCTTCGGGGTTTCTTGCCATATTCCGGGTCCTTCAGTGTGAATTTTTAATTTTCCACGTTTTTCAGGTTTTTCATCATATTAAGTGTCCTACAGTGTGATTTTCTCATTTTCCACATTTTTCAAGTTTTCTCGCCATATTCGGGGTCCTTCAGTGTGAGGTTTTAATTTTCTACTTTTTTCAGACTTTCTCGCCATATTCTGGGTCCTACCCAGTGTATTTTTAATTTTCCACGTTTGTCAGCTTTTCTTGCCATATTCTGGGTCCAACAGTGTGATTTTCTCATTTATGACATTTTTCAAGTTTTTTCGCAATTCTGGGTGCTACAGTGAGATTATTCTCATTTTTCACCTTTTATAGGTTTTCTCGCCATATTTGGGGTCCTTCAGTGTGAATTTTTCATTTTTCACGTTTTTCAGGTTTTTTCATTATATTCAGGGTCCTACAGTGTGATTTTCTCATTTCCACCGTTTTCAGGTTTTCTTCCCATATTTGGTGTCCTTCAATGTGAGTTTTTAATTTTCTACTTTTTTCAGGGTTTCTTGCCATATTCTGGGTCCGATAGTGTGAATTTTTAATTTTCACGTTTTTCAGGGTTTCTCGGAATATTCAAGTTCCTGCAGTGTGATTTTCTCATTTTCCACGTTTTTCAAGTTTTTTCGTAATTCTGGGTCTTACAGTTTAATTTTCTCTTTTTCTACCTTTTTCAGGTTTCCTCGACATATTCTGGGTCCTTCAGTGTGAGTTTTAATTTTCCTTGTTTTTCAGGTTTTTCGCCATATTCCGGGTGCTTCAGTGTGAATTTTAATTTTCCTTGTTTTTCAGGTTTTTTCGTCATATTCAGGGTCCTACAGTGTGATTTTCTCATTTCCACGTTTTTCAAGTTTTTTGTAATTCTGGGTCCTACAGTGTGATTTTCTCATTTTCCACCTTTTTCAGGTTTTCTTGCTATATTCGGAGTCCTTCAGTGTGAATTTTTAATTTTCTAATTTTTTTTAGGCTTTCTCGCCATATTCTGTGTCCTACCGAGTGTATTTTTAATTTTCCACTTTTTTCAAGTTTCCTTTCCATATTCTGGTCCTACAGTGTGATTTTCTCATTTAGGATGTTTTCAAGTTTTTTCCCAATTCTGTGTCCTACAGTGAGATTATTCATATTTTCCACCTTTTTCAGGTTTTCTCGCCATATTTGGTGTCCTTCAGTGTGAATTTTTAATTTTCCACGTTTTTCAGTATTTCTGGCCAATTCTGGGTAATACATTGTGATTTTCTCATTTCCACGTTTTTCATATTTTCTTGCCATATTACAGGTCTTTCAGTGTGAATTTTGATTTTTCCACGTTTTTCATTATTTCACGCCATAATCTGGGTAATTCAGTGTGATTTTCTCATTTTCCACTTTTTTCATGGATTCTTGCTATTCACTGGATCCGACAGTGTGAATTTTTAATTTTCACGTTTTTCAGGGTTTCTCAGCATACTCTGGGTCCTGCAGTGTGATTTTCTCATTTTCCACGTTTTTCAAGTTTTTTTGTATTTCTGGGTCCTACAATGTGATTGTTCTCATTTTTAAGTTTTTCAGGTTTTCTCGCCATATTCGGGGTCCTTCAGTGCGAATTTTTAATTTTCTACTTTTTTCAGGTTTTCTCGCCATATTCTGGGTTCTTCAGTTTTAGTTTTTAATTTTCCTTGTTTTTCAGGATTTCGCGCCATATTCCAGGTCCTTCACTGTGAATTTTTAATTTTCCACGTTTTTCAGGGTTTTTTTTTTGTCATATTCAGGGTCCTACAGTGTGATTTTCTCATTTCCACGTTTTTCAGGTTTTCTTGCCATATTCCAGGTCCTTCAATGTGAATTTTGAAATTTCCACGTTTTTCAGTATTTCTCGCCATATTCTGGTTAATACAATATGAATTTCTCATTTTCCACTTTTTTCATGGTTTCTTGCCATATATTCGGTCCAATAGTGTGAATTTTTAATTTTCACGTTTTTGAGGGTTTATTCTGTTTCCTGTAGTGTGATTTTCTCATTTTCCACTTTTCATGGTTTCTTGCCATATATTGGGTCCGACAGTGTGAATTTTTAATTTTCACGTTTTTCAGGTGTTCTCGGCACATTCTGGGTCCTGCAGTGTGATTTTCTCATTTTCCACGTTTTTCAAGTTTTTTCGTATTTCTTGGTCTTACAGTGTGATTATTCTCATTTTCAAACTTTTTCAGGTTTACTTGCCATATTCGGGGTCCTTCAAGTGTGAATTTTTAATTTTCTACATTTTTCAGGTTTTCTCGCCATATTCTGGGTCCTTCAGTGTGAGGTTTTAATTTTCCTTGTTTTTCGGGTTTTCTTGCCATATTCCGGGTCATTCAGTAGGAATTTTCATTTTCCACGTTTTTCAGGTTTTTTGATCATATTCAGGTTCCTACTGTGTGATTTTCTCATTTCTATGTTTTTCAGGTTTCCTTGCCATATTCCAGGTCCTTCAGTGTGAATTTTGAATTTTCCAAGTTTTTCAGTATTTCTCGCCATATTCTGAGTAATACAGTGTGATTTTCTAATTTTCCATTTTTTTCATGGTTACCTGCCATATACTGTGTCCGAGAGTGTGAATTTTTAATTTTCACGTTTTTCAGGGTTTCTCAGCATATTCTGGGTCCTGCAGTGTGATTTTCTCATTTTCCACGTTTTTCAAATTTTTTCTTATTTCTGAGTCCTACAGTGATATTATTCTCATTTTCAAACTTTTCAGGTTTTGTCGCCATATTAGGGTCCTTCAGTGTGAATTTTTAATTTTCTACTTTTATCATTTTTTCTCGCCATATCAGTGTGAGGTCCTTCAGTGTGAGGTTTTAATTTTCCTTGTTTTTTGGGTTTTCTAGCCATATTCTGGGTTCTTCACTGTGAATTTTTAATTTTCCACGTTTTTCAGGTTTTTTGTCATATTCAGGGTGCTATAGTGTGATTTTCTCATTTCCATTTTTTTCAGGTTTTCTTGCCCTATTCCAGGTCCTTCAGTGTGAATTTTGAATTTTCCAAGTTTTTCAGTATTTCTCGCCATATTCTGGGTAATACAGTGTGATTTTCTAATTTTCTAATTTTTCATGGTTTCTTGCCATATTCTGGGTCCGAGAGTGTGAATTTTTAATTTTCACGTTTTTCTGGGTATCTTGGCATATTCTGGGTCCTGCAGTGTGATTTTCTCATTTTCCACGTTTTTCAAGTTTTTTCGTAATTCTGGGTCCTACAGTGTGATTTTCTCATTTTCCAACTTTTTCAGGTTTTCTCCCCATATACAGGGTCCTTCAGTGTGAATTTTTAATGTTCTACTTTATATGGGTTTCTCGAAATATTCTGGGCTCTTAAGTGTGAGTTTTTAATTTTCCCTTTTTTCAGGTTTTCTCGCCATATTCTGGGTCCTTCAGAGTGAATTTTTAATTTTCCACTTTTTTCATGTTTTTTCGTCATATTCTGGGTCCTATAGTGTGATTTTCTCATTTCCACGTTTTTCAGGTTTTCTTGCCATATTCCAGGTCCTTTAGTTTGAATTTTTAAGTTTCCACGTTTTTCTGTATTTCTCGCCATATTCTGGGTAACACAGTGTGAATTTTTAATTATCCACTTTTTTCAAAGTTTCTTGCAATATTCTGTGTCCGACAGTGTGAATTTTTAATTTTCACGTTTTTCAGGGTTTCTCGGCATATTCTGGGTCCTGCAGTGTGATTTTCTCATTTTCCACCTTTTTCAAGTTTTCTCGCCATATTTGGGGTCCTTCAGTGTGAGTTTGTAATTTTCTACTTTTTTCGGCTTTTCTCGCCATATTCTGGGTCCCACAGCGTGTATTTTTAATTTTCCACGTTTTCAGAGTTTCTCGGCATATTCTGGGTCCTACAGTGTGATTTTCTCATTTTCGAAGTTTTTCAAGTTTTTTCGTAATCTGGGTTCTACAGTGTGATTATTCTCATTTTCAACCTTTTTCAGGTTTTTTCGCCATATTCCGGGTCCATCAGTGAGAATTTTTAATTTTCTACTTTTTTCATGTTTTCTCGCCATATTCTGGGTCCTTCAGTGTGAGTTTTTAATTTTCCTCGTTTTTCAGGTTTTCTAGTCATATTCTGGGTCCTTCAGTGTGAATTTTTTTTTTTTTTTTTTTGGTTTTTTCGAGACAGGGTTTTTCTGTGTAGCCCTGGCTGTCCTGGCTGTCACTTTGTAGACCAGGCTGGCCTGGAACTCAGAAATCCGCCTGCCTCTGCCTCCCTAGTGCTGGGATTAAAGGCTTGCACCACCTTGCCGGGCTCAGTGTGAATTTTTAATTTTCCACATTTTTCAGGTTTTTCTGTCATATTCTGGGTCCAGAGTGTGATTTTCTCATTTCCGCGTTTTTCAGGTATTCTTGCCATATTCCAGGTCCTTCAATGTGAATTTTTAATTTTCCACGTTTTTCAGTATTTCTCGCCATAATCTGGGTAATACAGTGTGAATTTTTAAGTTTCCACTTTTTTCATGGTTTCTTTCCATATTCTGTAACCAATAGTGTGATTTTTTAATTTTCACGTTTTTCACGGTTTCTTGGCATATTCTGGGTGCTGCAGTGTGATTTTCACTTTTTCCACGTTTTTCAAGTTTTTTCCTAATTCGGGGTCCTACAGTGTGATTTTCTCACTTTCCACCTTTTTCAGGTTTTCTCGACATATTTGGGGTCCTTCAGTGTGAGTTTTTAATATTCTACTTTTTTCAGGGTTTCTCGCCATAATCTGGGTCCGACAGTGTGAATTTTTAATTTTCACCTTTTTCAGGGTTTCTCAGCATATTCTGGGTCCTGCAGTGTGATTTTCTCATTTTCCACGTTTTTCAAGTTTTTTGTAATTCTGGGTCCTACAGATTAATATTCTCATTTTCCACCTTTTTCAGGTTTTCTTGCCATATTCTGGGTACTTCAGTGTGAGTTTTTAATTTTCCTCGTTTATCAGGTTTTCTCAACATATTCTCGGTCCTTCAGTGTGAATTTTTAACTTTCTGCTTTTTTCAAGTTTTTTCTTCATATTCTCTGTCTTACAGTGTGATTTTCTCATTTTCCACCTTTTTCAGGTTATCTCCTCATAGGGTCCTTCAGTGTGGGTTTTTAATTTTCTACTTATTTCAGGGTTTCTCACAATTTTCTGGGTCCTACAGTGTGAATTTCTCATTTTCCACATATTTCTGTGTTTCTCGCCATATTCTGGGTCCTACAGTGTGAATTTCTCATTTTCCACATTTTTCAGTGTTTCTCGCCATATTCTGGGTCCTACAGTGTGATTTTCTCATTTTCCACCTTTTCCAGGTATTCTTGGCATATTCTGGGTCCTACAGTGTGAATTTTTAATTTTCCGTGTTTTTCAAGGTTTCTTGCCATATTCTGGTCCTACAGTGTGAAATTTTAATTTTCCACGTTTTTCAGTATTTCTCGCTATATTCTGGGTCCTATAGTGTGAATATTTAATTTTCCATGTTTCTAAGGTTTTTTGCCATATTCTGGGTCCTTCTGTGTGCATTTTTAATTTTCCACGTTTTTCAGTATTTATCGCCATATTCTGGGTCCTACAGTGTGAATTTCTCATTTTCCACATTTTTCAGTGTTTCTCGCCATATTCTGGGTCCTACAGTGTGATTTTCTCATTTTCCACCTTTTCCAGGTATTCTTGGCATATTCTGGGTCCTACAGTGTAAATTTTTAATTTTCCGTGTTTTTCAAGGTTTCTTGCCATATTCTGGTCCTACAGTGTGAAATTTTAATTTTCCACGTTTATCAGTATTTCTCACCATATTCTGGGTCCTATAGTGTGAATATTTAATTTTCCATGTTTCTAAGGTTTTTTGCCATATTCTGGGTCCTTCGGTGTGCATTTTTAATTTTCCACGTTTTTCAGTATTTCTCGCCATGTTCTGGGTAATACATTGTGAATTTTTAATTTTCCACTTTTTCCATGGTTTCTCGCCATAATCTGGATCTGACAGTTTGAATTTTTAATTTTCACGTTTTTCAGGGTTTCTCCGAAAATTCTGGGTCCTACAGTGTGAATTTCTCATTTTCCACGTTTTTCAAGTTTGTTCGTAATTCTGGGTCCTACAGTCTGATTTTCTCATATTCCACCTTTTTAAGGTTTTGTAGCCATATTCTGGGTCCTTCAGTGTGAGTTTTTAATTTTCGACTCTTTCAGGGTTTCTCACCATATTCTGTGTACTACAGTTTGTATTTTTAATTTTCCACGTTTTTCAGGGTTTCTCTGCATATTCTGAGTTTTGCAGTTTGATATTCTCATTTTCGTCGTTTTTCAAGTTTTATAGCAATTCTGTGTCCTACAGTGTGATTATTCTCATTTTCCAACTTTTTCAGGTTTTCTTGCCATATTTGGGGTCTTTCAGTGTGAGATTGTAATTTTCTACTTTTTCAGGGTTTCTCGCCATATTCTGGGTCCTACAAAGGGTATTTTTAATTCTCCACGTTTTTCAGGGTTTCTCGGCATATTATGTGTCCTACAGTGTGATTTTCTCATTTTCCATTTTTTTTTTAAATTTTTTTCTCATTTCTGTGTCCTAAAGTGTGATTTTCTCATTTTCCACCCTTTTCAGGTTTTCTCCCAATATCCTGGATCCTACAGTATGAGTTTTGAATTTTCCTCGTTTTTCAGGTTTTCTGGCCTTATTCTGGGTCCTTCAGTGTGAACTTTTAATTTTCCCTTTTTTCAGGTTTTTTTCGTCATATTTTGGGTCTTACAGTGTGATTTTCTCATTTCCACTTTTTCCAGGATTTCTTGCCATATTCCAGGTCCAACAGTGTGAATTTTTAATTTTCACGTTTTTCACGGTTTCTCGGCATATTATGTGTCCTACAGTGTGATTTTCTCATTTTCCATTTTTTTTTAAATTTTTTTTCTCATTTCTGTGTCCTAAAGTGTGATTTTCTCATTTTCCACCCTTTTCAGGTTTTCTCCCAATATTCTGGATCCTACAGTATGAGTTTTGAATTTTCCTCATTTTCAGGTTTTCTGGCCTTATTCTGGGTCCTTCAGTGTGAACTTTTAATTTTCCCCTTTTTCAGGTTTTTTTCGTCATATTCTGGGTCTTACAGTGTGATTTTCTCATTTCCACTTTTTCCAGGATTTCTTGCCATATTCCAGGTCCAACAGTGTGAATTTTTAATTTTCACGTTTTTCACGGTTTCTCGGCATATTCTGGGTCCTGCAGTGTGATTTTATTATTTTCCATGTTTTTCAAGTTTTTTCGAAATTCTGGGTCCTACAGTGTGATTTTCTCATTTTCCACCTTTTTCAGGTTTTCTCCCAATATTTGCCGTCCTTCAGTGTGAGTTTTTAATTTTCTACTTTTTTCATGGTTTCTCGCCATATTCTGGGTCCTACAGCGTGTATTTTTCATTTTCCACGTTTTCAGGGTTTTTTGGCATATTCTGGGTCCTACAGTGTGATTTTTTCATTTTCCACGTTTTCAAGTTTTTTTGCAATTCTGGGTCCTACAGTGTGATTATTCTCAATTTCCACCATTTTCAGGTTTTCTCGCCATATTCCGGGTCCTTTGGTGTGAATTTATAATTTTCCATGTTTCCAGGATTTTTAGTCATATTCTGGGTCCTACAGTATGATTTTCTCATTTCCATGTTTTTCAGGGTTTCTTGCCATATTCCAGGTCCTTCAGTGTGAATTTTTAATTTTCCAGTTTTTTCATGGATTCTCGCCATATTCTGTGTCTGACAGTGTGAATTTTTAATTTTCACGTTTTTCAGGGTTTCTCAGCATATTCTGGGTCCTGCAGTGTGATTTTTCTCATTTTCCACGTTTTTCGAGTTTTTACGTAATTCTGGGTCCTACAGTGTGATTTTCTCATTTTCCACTTTTTCAGGTTTTCTCCCCATATTTGGGGTCCTTCTGTGTGAGTTTTTAATTTTCTACTTTTTTCAGGTTTTCTCGCCATATTCGGGGGTGTCCTTCAGTGTGAATTTTTAATTTTCCTCGTTTTTCAGGTTTTCTCACCATATTCAGGGTCCTTTACTGTGAATTTATAATTTTCCAAGTTTTTCAGGTTTTTTCGTCATATTCAGGTTCCTACAGTGTGATTTTCTCATTTCCACGTTTTTCAGGTTTTCTTGGCATTTTCCAGGTCCTTCAGTGTGAATTTTTAATTTTTCCACGAATTTCAGTATTTCTCACCATATTCTGGGTCCTACAGTGTGATTTTCTCATTTCCATGTTTTTCAGGTTTTCTTGCCATATTCCAGGTCCTTCAGTTTGAATTTTTAAGTTTCCACGTTTTTCTGTATTTCTCGCCATATTTTGGGTAATACAGTGTGAATTTTTAATTTTCCTCTGTTTTCATGTTTTCTCCTATATTCTATGTCTGACAGTGTGAATTTTTAATTTTCATGTTTTTCAGGGTTTCTCGGCATATTCTGGGTCCTGCATGTGATTTTCTCATTTTCGAAGTTTTTCAAGTTTTTTCGTAATCTGGGTTCTACAGTGTGATTATTCTCATTTTCAACCTTTTTCAGGTTTTCTTGCCATATTCCGGATCCTTCAGTGAGAATTTTTAATTTTCTACTTTTTTCAGGTTTTCTCGCCATATTCTGGGTCCTTCAGTGTGAGTTTTTAATTTTCCTCGTTTTTCAGGTTTTCTCGCCATATTATGGGTCCTTCAGTGTGAGTTTTTAATTTTCACGTTTTTCACGGTTTCTTGGCATATTCTGGGTGCTGCAGTGTGATTTTCACTTTTTCCACGTTTTTCAAGTTTTTTCCTAATTCGGGGTCCTACAGTGTGATTTTCTCACTTTCCACCTTTTTCAGGTTTTCTCGACATATTTGGGGTCCTTCAGTGTGAGTTTTTAATATTCTACTTTTTTCAGTGTTTCTCGCCATAATCTGGGTCCGACAGTGTGAATTTTTAATTTTTCCTTTTTCAGGGTTTCTCAGCATATTCTGGGTCCTACAGTGTGATTTTCTCATTATTCGACTATACAGGGTTTCTCACCATATTCCAGGTCCTACTGTGTGATTTTCTCATTTTTAGACTTTTTAGGGGTTTCTACCATATTCCAGGTCCTACTATCTGATTTTCTCATTTTCCACATTTTTCAGGATTTCTTACCATATTCCAGTTCTTCAATGTGATTTTTTAATTATCCACGTTTTCAGGGTTTCTCGCCATATTCCAGGTCCTTCAGTGTGATTTTCTCATTTTCCACATTTTTCAGGATTTCTTGCCATATTCCAGCCCTCTGTTTGAATAATTAATTATCCACGTTTTTCAGGGTTTCTCGCCATATTCTGGGACCTACAGTTTGATTTACTTATTTTTCGACTTTTCCAGGGTTTCTAACCATATTCCAGGTCCTACACTGTGATTTTCTCATTTTCCACATTTTTCAGGATTTCTTGCCATATTCCAGTCCTTTAGTGTGATTTTTTAATTATCCACGTTTTTTTTTTTTTTTTTTTTGGTCTCTCGCCATATTCCAAGTCCTTCAGTATGAGACCTTAATTTTCAGCATTTTTCATGGTTTCTCGCCATATTCCAGGTCCTTCAGTGTGAGTTTTTAATTTTCTACTCTTTTCAGGGTTTCTCGCCATATTCGGGATCCTACAGAGTGTATTTTTAATTTTCCACGTTTTTCAGGGTTTCTCGGCATATTCTGGGTCCTACAATGTGATTTTCTCATTTTTCACTTTATTCAATTTTTTTCTCATAACTGGGTCCTACAGTATGATTTTCTCATTTTCCACCGTTTTCAGGTTTCCTCACTATATTTGGGGTCCTTCAGTGTCAGTTTTTAATTTTCTACTTTTTTCAGGGTTTCTCGCCATATTCTGGGTCCTTCAGTGTACGTTTTTAATTTTCTACTTTTTTCAGGGTTTCTTGCCATATTCTGGGTCCTACAGAAAGTATTTTTAATTTTCCACGTTTCCAGGATTTTAGGTCATATTCTGGGTCATACAGTATGATTTTCTCATTTCGTCGTTTTTCAGGTTTTCTCGCCATATTCGGGGTCCTTCAGTGTGAATTTTTAATTTTCCACGTTTTTCAGGTTTTTTCGTCATATTCTGGGTCTTACAGTGTGAATTTCTCATTTCCACCTTTTTCAGGTTTCGTTGCCGTATTCCAGGTCCTTCTTTGTGAATTTTTAAGTTTCCACGTTTTTTCAGTATTTCTTGCCATATTATGGGTAATACAGTGTGAATTTTTAATTTTCCACTTTTTTCATGGTTTCTCGCCATAATCGAGATTTTTCAGTGTTTTTATCGCCATATTCTAGGTATTACAGTATGATTTTCTCATTTTTCGATCCTTTAATGGTTTTTCACCATATTTCAGGTCCTACAGTGTGATTTTCTCATTTTTCGACTTTTTCAAGGTTTATCACCATATTCCAGGTCCTACAGTGTGATTTTCTCATTTTCCACATTTTTCAGGATTTCTCGCTATATTCCAGTTCTTCAGTGTGAGTTTTTAATTATCCATGTTTTTCAGGGTTTCTTGCCATATTCCAGGTACTACAGTGTGATTTTCCCATTATCCGACTATACAGGGTTTCTCACCCTATTCCAAGTCCTACAATGTTCTTTTCTCATTTCCCCTATTTTACAGGATTTCTCTCCCTATTCCAGGTCCTTCATTGTGAGTTTTTAATTTTCCAAGATATTCACTGCTTCTTGCCATATTCCAGGTCCTTCAGTGTGATTTTCTCATTTTTCATGATTTTCAGTTTTCTTCCCATATTCCAGATCCTACAGTGTGAGTTTTTTTATTTTCCATGTTTTTCAGGGTTTCTTTTCATATTCCAGGTCTTATAGTGTGAGTTTCTGATTTTGAACGTTTTTCAGTGTTTTTGCCATATTATTGGTCCTGCAGTTTGAGTTCCTCATTTTCCACGTTTTTCAGGTCTTTTCAGCTTATTCAAGGTTCTGCAGTTTGAATTTCTCATTTTCCATGATTTTCATTGTTTCTTGCCATATTCCATATCCTACAGTGTGATTTTCTCATTTTTCATGATTTTCAGGTTTTCTTGCCATATTCCAGATCCTAGAGTGTGAGTTTTTAATTGTCCAACTTTTTCAGGTTTTCTTGCCATTAACAATGTCCTACAATGTGAGTTTCTCATTTTCCACGTTTTTCAGGTTTTCTCTCCATATTCCTGTTCCTACAATGTTAGTTTTTAATTTTCCACGTTTTCCAGGGTTTCTTGCCATATTCCAGGTCCTGCAGTTTGAATTTCTTATTTTCCATGTTTTTTAGTGTTTCTTGCCATATTCTAGGTCCTACAGTGAGATTTTATCATTTTTCATGATTTTCAGGTTTTCTCGCCATATCCCAGGTCCTTCAGTGTGAGTTTTTAATTTTCCACGGTTTTCTGTGTTTCTTGCCATATTCCATATCCTACCATTTGAGTTTCTTATTGTTCACATTATTCAGGGGTTCTTGCCATATTCTAGGTACTGCAGTTTGATTTTCTCTTTTTTCATTATTTTTAGGTTTTTTAATTATCCGATTTTTCAGGTTTTCTCCCATATTCCAAGTCCTGCAGTTTGATTTTGTCATTTTCCACCTCTTTCAGGGTTTCTTGCCACATTCAAGGTCCTCCAGTGTGAGTTTCTCCTTTTCCACGTTTTATAGGGAATCTTGCCATATTCCAGGTCCTAGAGTGTGAGTTTTTAATTTTCCACGTTTTTCAGGATTTCTCACCATATTCCAGGTCCTACAGTGTGATTCTCTCATTTTCCACAATTTTAAGGTTTTCTTTCCATATTCCAGTTCTTATAGTTTGAGTTTCTCATTTTTCACAGTTTTCAGTTCTTCTCACCATATTCCAGGTGCTAGAGTGTGAGTTTTTAATTTTCCACATGTTTCAGGATTTCTGGCCATATTCCAGATTCTACAGTGTGATTTTCTCATTTCCTGTGATTTTTCAGGTTTTCTTGCCATATTCCCAGTCCTATAGTATAAGTTTTCAATTTCCCATGTTTGTCAAGGTTTCTCAACATATTCCAAGTCCTAAAGTTTGAGTTTCTCATTTTTCGGTATTTCTAGCCTTATACCAGGTCCTGCAGTGTTATTTTCTCATTTTCCACCTTTTTCTGGGTTTCTTGCCATATTCCAGGTCCTACAGAGTGAGTTTCTTATTTTCCACCTTTTTCAGGTTTTCTCAACATATTCCAGATCCAACCGTGTGAGTTTTTAATTTTCCACGTTTTTCAGAGTTTCTCAGCATATTCCAGATCCTCCAGTTTGGGTTTCTCATTTTCCAAGTCTTTCATTGTTTCTCTCCATATTCCAGGTCCTACAGTTTGATTTTCTCATTTTTAAAAATTTGCAGGTGTGAGTTTTTTATTTTCAAATTTTCCAGGTTTTCCTGCCATATTCCATGTCCTACAGTTTGATTTTATCATTTTTCAGGATTTTGAAGTTTTCTTGTCATATTTTAGTTCCTACACTGTTAGTTTTTTTCCACTTTTTAAAGGTTTTCTTACTATATTCCAAGTCCTACAGTGTCATTTTCTGATTTTCCACGTTTTTCAGGGTTTCTCGCCATATTCCATGTCCTACAGTTTTAATTTTTAATTTTCCATATTTTTCAGAGTTTTTCACCATATCCCAGTTCCTACAGTTTTAATTTCCATTTTCCATGTTTTTTAGAGTTTCTCGCCATATTCCAGGACCTACAGTGTGAGTTTTTAATTTTCCACGTGTTTCAGGGTTTCTTGCCATATTCCAGCTTCTACAGTTTGATTTTCTCATTGTTCATGATTTTCAGGATTTCTTGCCATATTCCCAGTCCTATAGTGTAAGTTTTCAATTTTCCATGTTTGTCAAGGATTCTCAACATATTCCAAGTCGTATAGTTTGAGTTTCTCATTTTTCAGTGTTTCTAGCTTATACCAGGTCCTGCAGTGTTATTTTCTCATTTTCTTTTTTTTTTAAAGATTTATTTATTTATTATATGTAAGTACACTGTAGCTGTCCTCAGACACTCCAGAAGGGGGAGCTAGATCTCGTTACCGATGGTTGCCAGCCACCATAATTTCTTGCCATGTCCCTGGTCCTACACTGTTATATTTTTATTTTCCACGTTCTTCAGGTTTTCTCGCCATATTCCAGGTCCTACAGTGTGAGTTTTTAATTTCTACGTTTTTCAAGGTTTCTCTCCATATTCCAGGTCCTACAGTGTGATTTTCTCATTTTCAATGAATTTCCATTTTCTTGCCATATTCCAGGTCCTACAGGGTAAGTTTTTAATTTTTCACGTTTTTCAGGGTTTCTTGTGATATTCCAGGTACTGCATTATGATTTTCTCATTTTCCCCTCTTTCTGGGTTTCTAGACACATTCCAGGTCCTACAGTGTGGTTGTCTCATTTTCCACCTGTTTTCCAGGTTTCTTCCCATATTCCAGTTCCTACAGCGTGAGTTTCTCATTTTCCACGTTTTTTTTTTCATTGTTTCTTGCTATATTCCAGATCCTACAGTGTTTGTTTTTAAATTTCCACGTTTTTCAGGGTTTCTCATCATATTTCTGTTCCTACCGTTTGAGTTTATCATTTTTCACATTTTTCAGTATTTGTCGCCATATACCTGGTCATAGAGTTTAAGTTTTTAAATTTCCACTGTCTTTCAGGGTTTCTCACAATATTCCAGGTCCTACATTGTGAGTTTTTAATTTTCGACGTTTTTCAGGATTTATCGCCATATTCAAGGTCTACAGTGTGATTTTCTCATATTTGATGATTTTCACTTTTTCTTTCCATATTTCAGTTCCTACAGTGTTATTTTTTATGTTTCACGTTTTTTAGGGTTTCTCTGTCACTGTGCTCAACTGTGGTTTTACAATGCTCCACTGTGATGTCCCACTTCTCTACACTGTTGTCACCCTGCTCTAATGTGATCTCACAGTGCTCCACCGTGGTGTCACAGTGCTCCACTTCGTTGTCACAATGCTCCACTTTGGTGTCACAGTATGCAACTGTGGTATCAGAGTTCTCCTCTCTGGTGTCACAATGCTCCACTGTGGTGTCACATGCTCCACTGTGTTGTCAGAGTTCTCCACTGTAGTTTCATTGTGGTTCACTGTGGGGAGACAGTGCTGCACTGTGGTATCACAGTGGTCCACTGTTGTGTCACAGTGCTCACTGTGGTTTATCAGTGCTCTACTGTGGTATCACAGTGCTCCACTGTCATGTCACAGTGCTCCACTCTACTGTCACCGTGCTGCTCTGTGTTGTCACAGTGCTCCACTGTGGTGTCACACTGCTACACTATTGTGTCACAGTGTTCCACCTTTCTGACACAGTTCTCCAGAGTGATGTAAGTGTGCTCCCCTCACTGTCACAGTGCTGCACTGTCGTGTCACAGAGCTCAACTGTCATGTCACAATGTTCCACTCTGATGACACAGTGGTCCACTGTGCTGTCACAGTGGTCACAGTGGTTAATTTTTCATGTTTCACTCTGATGTTGCACTGCTCTACTCTGTTGTCACACTCCTCCACTGTGGTGTCATTGTGCTCCTCTGTGGTGTCACAGTGCTCCTCTTCTTTGTCACAGTGCTCCATGGTGCTGTCACCCTACTCCCCTGTGGTGTCACATTTTTCCACTGTGGTGTCACAATGCTCCACTGTGTTGTCACATTCTCCACTGTGGTTTCACATGCTCCATTGTGATGTCATATACTCTAAAGATGCTCCAACACAGAACAAAGATATGTGCACCAATGTGTTCACTGAACCCTAATTTTTAATAACCATGAGCTGGAAACAACCCAGATGTCCCTCTATGGAAGAATTGTTAAGAAACTGTGGTACATTTACACAATGGATTACTACTCAGATATTAAAAAATGATCTCAACATAAACGTTGTAGGCACATGGATGGAACTAGAAAATATTTTCTTGAGTGAGGTAACCCAAATCCAAAAGGCCTTGCATGGTATGTAATCACCGATAAGTGGATTTTAGCCCAAAAGCTCAGAACACCCATGCGACAACTAAAAGTCAAATGAAGTTTTACAAGAAGGGAGACCAAAGTGTCGGTTATTCAAACCTACTTAGAAGAGGTAACAAAATAATCATGGCAGGCAGAGGAAGGGGGTATCAGGGTGGGAGAGAGAAAGGGAGGGGAAGAAAGAAGGAAGGACAGGGTCAGGTATGGGAAGAGACAGGAGAGACATCTAGAGGGCCAGGAGAATGAATAGGAATAAGTAGCAGCAGGGTTTGGGGAACTAGGATATGCACTAGAAATTCCCAGATGCCAGGAATTCAAGAGGTTCCCAGAACTCAATGGCATAACAACAGCTGAAATACAGGGGAGATGGAGCCTGAAGGGACTACATCCAGGAGATGGACATGGGACTCAGTTGAGGGATGGGGACACCCACCCATTTAAAAAAAATTCTGATAATTGTCTCTGTCTAAAGGAAATTTAGGGACAAAAATGGAGCAGAGACTGAAGGAAAGGCCATCCAGAGACTATAGCACTGTATTCTACCCACAGACACAAAACCCCAACACTACTGCTGATGCCAAGATGTGCTTACAGACAGGAGCCTTGTATGTCTGTGTATCCTCTGAGAGCCTCTGTCAGCAACTGACTAATAAGACAGATGGAGAAACTCACAGAAACTATTGGACTGAGTGTGGGGACCCCAATGGAAAAATTAGGGGAAGGGCTGAAGGAGCTGAAGGGTATGACAACCCCACAGGACGAACAACAGTATAAATTAACCAGACCCCTCAGAGCTCCCAGGGAGTAATCTACCAACTAAAGGAGTATACATCGGCAGGTTCATGACTAGAAATACTTATGTAGCAGAGAACTACCTTGTCTGGCGTCAGTGGGAGGGGTGGCACTTTGTCCTGTTGAGGCTTGATACCCCAGAGAAGGGGGATACTAGAGGGATTAGGTGGGAGTGGCTGGGTGGGGAGGGGGAAAAGTTGGGCCTCAGGGAGGGGAGAGCAGGAGGGGGATAACACTTGAAATATAAACAAGTGAAATGATTAATACATTTTAAAGGGTGGAGGGGTTGAGATCATCCTTGGTTGTGTATTGGATATGAAGCCTGCCTGGGAAAATGGGAGGAGAAGTGGAGAGGGAAAGAAAGAGCAAGGGGCAGAGAAATCAAGTCCATCTTGTGCCAAGATGCTGTCTAGAATACAATCGATTAAGAAAATAGAACAGAGTCTGTTGGCTCCAGCTTAGACTAGTGATGATTAAAGGCCAGTGATCTGGAACCAGATTTGCACTTAAGGGCTACTGGCAAATTTCAAAGCGGTTTTTATTTGCCAGCCACATGTCTTGCAGGTAGTCTCACAATCCTGTTTTAGCTATTTGTGTTTCTTCTCATGTAGCTGAGGGTATGTCAAATACACTAAAGAACTGACTAGAAGCTGGTGCATCTCAGAGGCTTGCTCCAGTTCTCCCTAATTTGCCAGAGCAGCTGGATTGATTTTTTTTTAATTCCAACATTTTCCAATATTTGTGTCCTTCAGGCTAACTTGAATAATGCCAGCAATACTTGGTGGACATTTTGAGTTATGAGCTGATGCTGTAGCTCATCTAATTGCTTGCCTAAGCCTGGGTTCCAACCTGAACACCAGATTAATACACATGCCTATCTTTCCAGCACACAAGAAGTGAAAGCATGAAGATTAGAAATGCAGCTATGCTTGACTTTTTCAGGAGCAGCCTAAGGTAAAGGAACAAGACTTTGCCTAAAACAGAAAACAAGGTCCAAAGAAACCAACCAAAAATACCACTTTGGGTACTTACGAATTTCCATTTTCATTTGTTTAGTCATACCTTCTAAGGAGCCAAGGTTGACTTTTAATCCTCAGGGTTTGATTGGCAAAAGAAGAGGACTGGTCCAAGATTTGAACCTAGGAAGATCCTCTCAGACCCTAAGCGAGAATCTTCCAGGGGTAGGACCAACAAGCCTTAAAGAGAAGCTCCAGCTAGTCTTTCTAAGAGGGATATATTGGAATCCTCTGGTTGAATTCAGTAAACACCAAAAGAACTGAGTTTTGAATCTACCTGAAAAGGGTAATCCAAGACTACCCAGTGCCCCAATTGCTCTAGAAGGTCAAAACTAGTGTAGAGTCTGTAACACTTGCACCCACTGCAATTTAGTACACCCAGTGCTGCTTCAAGCAGAGCAAAAGACCCACCAAATGCTCCCTACCTCCAGTTCTAATGTCAGAGATACAGAAAGCAGAACCCCAACCATGGGGCACTCCTGGGAAGTACCAGCATTGTCTCCAGTCGAGACCCAACTAAAATAACATCTCGTCCAACTTTGGGCTCAAACCAACGACCCTGAGATTAATAACCTCGTGCTCTAACGACTGTGCTAGATGGGGAACTGTTCTTTAGCTTAGAAGTTTACTAATTGTGACCACCACTGGGTAAGCATCCCTAGAGCAAATCCTTGGTGAGCACCTGCTCCGTTGGCATATCATAGAAATACAATGCAGACAGGCAAAGCCATGACTGGCACTGGAGCAGCATGGTTAAACCTGTTTCCATCGCTGTATCAGGTCTTTACACATCTGATCAGTATTTGCTTACTAAACTGTATATTGGCCTCAACTGACGTCTGTGTTGTCCTCTGTTTCCCCCAAACTGAACGTAATTTAAATGTAAGAAATGTCTCCTGTGAGTCTGGCACCCTGATTTTTTTTGTTAACAGACATAGCGTGTCAAGTCTGAGCCTAGGTGGCACAGGATCTTGGAGCTGACTTAGGGTGGCCATAGGGGCCAACAGGTCAGTCAAGGGAATCCAACTAGAGCTCAAATGACTAACTTAGATGTCAGTAGGGTTAAGTTGGGGATCCTAGTGAGGGTCCAACCAATCCAGGGGTACGGATCTGAGCCAAAGGAGGCTCAGGCAATGTCCTATCCACACCCACCCTCGGGGCTTCTCCTAGGTCCTTTTCTGTCAGAGTGCCAGGAATCTGCTTCTTACCTATGACTCTGGAATGGGACCTATCACACTGCACTCAGAATACCAGATGCTTCCATTGAAGCATCAAGAACACAGAGCAATGGCTGTCTGTCTTCAGGTGTATCCTATCCTCTAGTCCTATTTCCAAATTAAGGGCTTGGCTGAGCTGCCTCATTATGTTATTGCAGACCTTCCTAATTGTGGAAGGAAGAGGCACAAAAGAACCAGCATAGGAAGGAACCAATCATCACCTCCCTGCAACCCCAACTTAAAGGGGTTCACGTGTGACTTTCCCAAGGTTGGAACAATCTTCACCGCCATGCCACACTGTAGCCTCTTGTAGTTTTAAATGTTCACTTACTGTATGCTTTTATATGAAGAAATACTTGGTTTCTCTTTTCCATTTCTAAGATTACCAGACCTTTTTCTGTTTAGAGAATATGCTCATGACTATCCTTTATATACAGTCAATATAACTGTTGCTCATAGAACTAACTTGTTTTCTTGATATTTTTAAAGGTAAATGGCAAAGTTTGTTTAAAAAATATTTTGCAGTTATTTATTTGTGTGAGTGATGAAACTCTGATTTTTCAAACCTGTCAAGAGGTACGATGACCTCCCCTTTCTCTCTCTCAAAAGCCCTCTTTCCTCTCTCTCAATGATGTATTTTATTTTTAGTGTAAGGGTGTTTTGCATGTGTATACTGTGCCCACAGAAGCCAGAACAGAGTATCAGATCCCCTGGAACTGGAGATGGGCCACCATATAGTTGCTGGTAGTTGATCCCAGGTTCTCTGGAAGCGGAGACAATGCTGTTAATTGTTGAGCCCTTTCAGTGGCCCCACCCATCTTTAAATTTTAGAAGTATATGTGAGGGTGTGTTTATGTACATCATATGCAGACCATAAGAGGGATTTAGATTCTCCAGAATCTGACACCCTCTTCTGGAGTGTCTGAAGACAGCTACAGTGTACCTATATCTAATAAATACATAAATAAATAAATAAACATTTTTTTAAAAGGATAAAAAAAAAGACCAGGCAGGACTGCCATTTGCATGTTCATAGGGGAAACCTGGAGAGAGAGCAGTCTAACCTCAGCAGGTTGCTTCCCTCTGGATGGTAGTTCAGAGTGTAATACTGGCAAGACAGGCAAATCACTTGCTACCTGAACCAGAGAGGCCTAAAGAGCCAGGTGAGGCAGTGGCCCAGTGCCCTTCCCAGCCTGCTGACTGATGCCAGCTCTTAAACACTAGCGTGTCCACCCTACCTTATGGTTTCAAAGTATAAAATGAAATTACAAAGACTTGCAGGAGCTGTCTTGGCTTCGGTCCACCTTTGACATCTCTCTTCCACTCTCAGTTGTTTCCGTGTGCTTATTCCAGGAAGGTTCTCCCAACAATTGCTGTTCTTGGACTCAAAGTATCTGTTTTTCTTTTTTTTTCTTTCTTTCAGAGAGCTCCCTAAATCACAGACCAATTTGCTGGAGCCCAAATCATAGTCCAACAGCAGTCTTTTTCTCACCTTGAAAGAATGTTAGAAGTCACAGAACTGGCTCTTATTCTTAAATAGAAATTCACACCGAAGATCACCCATTAATTAACCGGGTTAATTCACTAAAATTATTATTCTCCCTGGACCCTCCCCGGTCCCCAATCATTATTTCAGTCCACAGTCACTGTCAGACAAGCAACCTCTCTTCTTTTGGCCTTCCTGCTCATCTATCTTCTAGTCTGTTTTCTGCCTCCCTCTCTAGTCAAGGGAAGTAAAAGACTTTCGCACTGACAGGAGCTGATCCATCACAGCTTGTTTTATTTAAAAAACAAAAATAAACCCTCTCCCGGGTTTTATCAGCCATGTAGACCCGAATAGACTAAATTTGCCTTTGTGAGGTTGTTACTAAAAACATGAAATGACATGGATATCACTCACTCCTGTATGGGCAGTACTTCGGAGGCTAGGTTAAGGAGATTTCAAAGTCAGCCTGGGAACCAGCCACGGGGCCGGGGTTGTGGGGGCAGTGGACAAAAGAGCTAAATGTATTTAGTTCTTCCCTTATTAATGACCTCTTCTTTCAGCTAACACCTACTTTTGCCTCTTCTAAAAGTAGCTAACAGTTACTTTTGCCTATTAGCTAAGCGCATGAAAGTGATGCTGAGAGAGAAGTTGGGGCAGCCCCCTACTGAAAAAAGAAAGAGCTCAGCTGATTCTGTAAGGCTGGATAGAAGAAATCAGGGCCTTCTCTGCATCCCACACGTACAGTCGCAGGACTGAATGCCACCTTGGAAGCCTGGCCACTGTTCAGGACCTTGAACATTTCCCCGGGAGCCTCGAAGTGTAGACACCAGAACACCAGAAGTATCAGGGTTTGAATCAAGCCTCCCACCCGGAGAGATGCCCGAAGCAATTCCTTAGAGGAGTCCCTCTCTTCTTTCATGGTATCTGGCAGTTTACTCAGTGGTGAAAATTCGGCAGAATCTGAGGCTTGTTCGGTTAAGTCCACACTGTGCCTTCCAGCTCACAGAACCCTAGAAGGACTCATTCCTCCTACTCGCATCTATTCATTCTCTGCACAGGAATCCACCTTGTGATTTCAAAACACTGAGCTGGGAGACCCAGGCTCAGTCAGGACTCTACAGAGGCCAGAGGGCTGACTGTGGTTCTTGGAGTATGTTTCCTATGCGAAGTGCAAGAACTTCTTAAATGTAAAAATCCTTTGCCTTTTTATGGAGATTATGGAAAAAAGGGAGGTTCCAAGGCAGATTCGCAAAGCTGAGACCCTAGCCAGGTTTGGCAGCACCTCTCCTTTCTTAGATCTGCGCACCAGGGGACCTGAAAAATGCTAGTCCAGCAAATCTGAAGAGGTCACAGGCTCTTGACTACTTTTTGGGTCCTGTGGGTTGGACCCAAGCAAACTAGTGATTATTAAAGTCCAGTGATCTGGAACAAGATTTGCACTTAAGGGCTACCGGCAAATTTCAAAGCAGTTTTTATTTGCCAGCCACATGTCTTGCAGCTAGTCTCACAATTCTGTTTTAGCTATTTGTGTTTCTTCTCATGTAGCTCAGGGTATGTCAAATACACTAAAGACCTGACTAGAAGCTGGTGCATCTAGAGGCCTGCTCCAGTTCTCCCTGATTTGCCAGAGCAGCTGGATTGATTTTTTTTTAATTCCAACATTTTCCAATATTTGTATCCTTCAGGCTAATTTGAATAATGCCAGCAATTCTTGGTGGACATTTTGAGTTATGAGCTGATGCTGTAGCTCATCTAATTGCTTGCCTAAGCCTGGGTTCCAACCTGAACACCAGATTAATACACATGCCTATCTTTCCAGCACACAAGAAGTGAAGGCATGAAGATTAGAAATGCATCTATCGCCCAGCCGGAGGACAGTGACCTGCCCTGCAGGGAGCGCCATCTTGGCTCCGGGACTTCGCCGAACTTAGTCTGTACAGGTAAGACTGAGGACCACAGAGGCAGACAGCTTCTGGGACAGGCGGGAGCCACAGAGCCGCTGAGGCAGCACCCTTTTGGGGCCGCAGACTTCCGGCACCCTCCCAGCCGGAGGACAGTGACCTGCCCTGCAGGGTGCGCCATCTTGGCTCCAGGATTCCGCCGAGCTTAGTCTGTACAGGTCAGAGTGGGGACCACAGAGGCAGACAGCTTCTGGGACAGGCGGGAGCCACAGAGCCGCTGAGGCAGCACCCTTTTGGGGCCGCAGACATCCGGCACCCTCCCAGCCGGAGGACAGTGACCTGCCCTGCAGGGAGCGCCATCTTGGCTCCGGGACTCCGCCGAACTTAGTCTGTACAGGTCAGAGTGGGGAACCACAGAGGCAGACAGCTTCTGGGACAGGCGGGAGCCACAGAGCCGCTGAGGCAGCACCCTTTTGGGGCCGCAGACTTCCGGCACCCTCCCAGCCGGAGGACAGTGACCTGCCCTGCAGAGAGCACCATCTTGGCTCCGGGACTCCGCCGAACTTAGTCTACAGGTTAGAGTGAGGACCACAGAGGCAGACAGCTTCTGGGACAGGCGGGAGCCACAGAGCCGCTGAGGCAGCACCCTTTTGGGGCCGCAGACTTCCGGCACCCTCCCAGCCGGAGGACAGTGACCTGCCCTGCAGGGAGCGCCATCTTGGCTCCAGGACTCCGCCGAGCTTAGTCTGTACAGGTCAGAGTGGGGACCACGGGGGCAGATGGCTTCTGGGACAGGCGGGAGCCACAGAGCTGCTGAGGCAGCACCCTTTAGGGGCCGCAGACATCCGGCACCCTCCCAGCCGGAGGACAGTGACCTGCCCTGCAGGGAGCGCCATCTTGGCTCCGGGACTCCGCCGAACTTAGTCTGTACAGGTAAGACTGAGGACCACAGAGGCAGACAGCTTCTGGGACAGGCGGGAGCCACAGAGCCGCTGAGGCAGCACCCTTTTGGGGCCACAGACATCCGGCACCCTCCTAGCTGGAAGACAGTGGTCTGCCCTGCACAGGAGCCCTCTGCCTCAGGAGCAGGGAGCACATCTTGGATCCAGGACTCCACTGAACTTGGGAACTTAGTCTGCACAGCTGAGAGTGTGTACCACAGAAGCCTACAGCGTCTGCGACCTGCCAAAGCAACACAGCATCTGGGAAAGGTCCTGTTTTCCGCCTTCTTTTTCGGCCAGGAGGAGGTCCAAACCCCAGATATCTGTACACCTTCCCTTTAAGAGGAAAGCTTATCAGCAGGGAGTGCTCTAACCACTGAAACTCAGAGGAGAGAGCCTGTCTCCCAGGTCTGCTGACAGAGGATACTCAGAATCACCAGAAGAACAACCTCTGAACAGAGACAACTATAACAACTCCAGAGATTACCAGATGGCGAGAGGTAAAGGTAAGAATCTTACTAACAGAAACCAAGACCACTCACCATCATCAGGACCCAGCACTCCCACTTCGCCCAGTCCAGGGCACCCCAACACACCTGAAAAACTAGACCTGGATTTAAAAGCATATCTCATGATGATGGTAGAGGACATCAAGAAGGACTTTAAAGAACTACAGGAGAACATGGCTAAAGAGTTACAAGTCCTTAAAGAAAATCAGGAAAACACAACCAAACTGGTAGAAGTCCTTAAAGAGAAACAGGAAAACACATCCAATCAGATGATGGAAATGAACAAAACCATACTAGACCTAAAAAGGGAAGTAGACACAATAAAGAAAACCCAAAATGAGGCAACACTGGAGATAGAAACCCTAGGAAAGAAATCTGGAACCATAGATGCAAGCATCAGCAACAGAATACAAGAGATGGAAGAGAGAATCTCAGGTGCAGAAGATTCCATAGAGAACATGGGCACAACAATCAAGGAAAATGGAAAATGCAAAAAGATCCTAACTCAAAACATCCAGGAAATACAGGACACAATGAGAAGACCAAACCTACGGATAATAGGAGTGGATGAGAATGAAGATTTTCAACTCAAAGGACCAGCAAACATCTTCAACAAAATTATAGAAGAAAACTTCCCAAATCTAAAGAAAGAGATGCCCATGAACATACAAGAAGCCTACAGAACTCCAAATAGGCTGGACCAGAAAAGAAATACCTCCCGACACATAATAATCAGAACAACAAATGCACTAAATAAAGATAGAATACTAAAAGCAGTAAGAGAAAAAGGCCAAGTAACATATAAAGGCAAGCCTATCAGAATTACACCAGATTTTTCACCAGAGACTATGAAAGCCAGAAGATCCTGGACAGATGTTATACAGACACTAAAAGAACACAAATTCCAGCCCAGGCTACTATACCCAGCCAAACTCTCAATTAACATAGATGGAGAAACCAAAGTATTCCACGACAAAACCAAATTCACACATTATCTCTCCAGGAATCCAGCCCTTCAAAGGATAATAACAGAAAAAAACCAATACAAGGACAGGAACCACGCCCTAGAAACAACAAGAAGGTAATCCCTCAACAAACCGAAAAGAAGACAGCCACAAGAACAGAATGCCAACTTTAACAACAAAAATAACAGGAAACAACAATTACTTTTCCTTAATATCTCTTAATATCAATGGACTCAACTCCCCGATAAAAAGACATAGACTAACAAACTGGCTACACAAACAAGACCCAACATTTTGCTGCTTACAAGAAACTCATCTCGGCCGGGCGTGGTGGCGCACGCCTTTAATCCCAGCACTTGGGAGGCAGAGGCAGGCGGATTTCTGAGTTCGAGGCCAGCCTGGTCTACAGAGTGAGTTCCAGGACAGCCAGGACTACACAGAGAAACCCTGTCTCGAAAAACCAAAAAAAAAAAAAAAAAAAAAAAAAAAAAAAAAAAAAAAAAAAAGAAACTCATCTCAGAGAAAAAGATAGACACTACCTCAGAATGAAAGGCTGGAAAACAATTTTCCAAGCAAATGGTCTGAAGTAACAAGCTGGAGTAGCCATTCTAATATCAGATAAGATTGACTTCCAACCCAAAGTCATCAAAAAAGACAGGGAGGGGCACTTCATACTCATCAAAGGTAAAATCCTCCAAGAGGAACTATCAATCCTGAATATCTATGCTCCAAATAAAAAGGCAGCCTCATTCATTAAAGAAACTTTAGTAAATCTCAAAGCACACATTGCACCTCATACAATAATAGTGGGAGACATCAACACACCACTTTCACCAATGGACAGATCATGGAAACAGAAACTAAACAGGGACACAGTGAAACTAACAGAAGTTATGGATCAAATGGATCTGGCAGATATCTACAGAACATTTTACCCTAAAACAAAAGGATACACCTTCTTCTCAGCACCTCATGGTACCTTCTCCAAAATTGACCACGTAATTGGGCACAAAACAGGACTCAACAGATACAAAAACATTGAAATTGTCCCATGCATCCTATCAGATCACCATGGACTAAAGCTGATCTTCAATAACAAAATAAATAATAGAAAGCCAACCTTCACGTGGAAACTGAACAACACTCTTCTCAATGATACCTTGGTCAAGGAAGGAATAAAGAAAGAAATTAAGGACTTTTTAGAGTTCAATGAAAATGAAGCCACAACATACCCAAACTTATGGGACGCAATGAAAGCATTTCTAAGAGGAAAACTCATAGCTCTGAGTGCCTCCAAAAGGAAACTAGAAAGAGCACACATTAGCAGCTTGACAACACACCTAAAAGCACTAGAACAAAAGGAAGCAAATTCACCCAAGAGGAGTAGACGGCAGGAAATAATCAAACTCAGGGGTGAAATCAACCAAGTGGAAACAAGAAAAACTATTCAAAGAATCAACCAATCAAGGAGCTGGTTCTTTGAGAAAATCAACAAGATAGATAAACCCTTAGCCAGACTCACTAGAGGGCACAGGGAAAGCATCCTAATTAACAAAATCAGAAATGAAAAAGGTGACATAACAACAGATCCTGAAGACATCCAAAACACCATCAGATCCTTCTACCAAAGGCTATACTCAACAAAACTGGAGAACCTGGATGAAATGGAGAAGTTCCTAGACAGATACCAGGTACCAAAGTTGAATCAAGATCAGGTTAATGATCTAAACAGCCCTATATCCCCCAAAGAAATAGAAGCAGTCATTAATAGTCTCCCCACTAAAAAAAGCCCAGGACCAGATGGGTTTAGTGCAGAGTTCTATCAGACCTTCAAAGAAGATCTAATCCCAGTTCTTCACAAACTATTCCACAAAATAGAAACAGAAGGTACTCTACCCAACTCATTCTATGAAGCCACAATTACTCTGATACCTAAACCACAAAAAGACCCAACAAAGATAGAAAACTTCAGACCAATATCCCTTATGAATATTGATGCAAAAATCCTCAATAAAATTCTTGCTAACCGAATCCAAGAACACATCAAAACAATCATCCATCCTGACCAAGTAGGTTTCATCCCAGGGATGCAGGGATGGTTCAATATACGGAAATCCATCAACGTAATCCAGTATATAAACAAACTCAAAGACAAAAACCACATGGTCATCTCGTTAGATGCGGAAAAAGCATTTGACAAGATCCAACACCCATTCATGATAAAAGTCTTGGAAAGATCAGGAATTCAAGGCCCATACCTAAACATGATAAAAGCAATCTACAGCAAACCAGTAGCCAACATCAAAGTAAATGGTGAGAAGCTTGAAGCAATCCCTCTAAAATCAGGGACTAGACAAGGCTGTCCACTTTCTCCATACCTATTCAACATTGTACTTGAAGTCCTAGCCAGAGCAATTCGACAACAAAAGGAGATCAAAGGGATACAAATTGGAAAAGATGAAGTCAAAATATCACTTTTTGCAGATGATATGATAGTATATATAAGTGACCCTAAAAATTCCACCAGAGAACTCCTAAGCCTGATAAACAGCTTCGGTGAAGTAGCTGGATATAAAATTAACTCAAACAAATCAATGGCCTTTCTCTACACAAAGAATAAACAGGCTGAGAAAGAAATTAGGGAAACAACACCCTTCTCAATAGTCACAAATAATATAAAATATCTTGGCGTGACTCTAACTAAGGAAGTGAAAGATCTGTATGATAAAAACTTCAAGTCTCTGAAGAAAGAAATTATAGAAGATCTCAGAAGATGGAAAGATCTCCCATGCTCATGGATTGGCAGGATAAACATTGTAAAAATGGCTATCTTGCCAAAAGCAATCTACAGATTCAATGCAATCCCCATCAAAATTCCAACTCAATTCTTCAACGAATTAGAAAGTGCAATCTGCAAATTCATCTGGAATAACAAAAAACCTAGGATAGCAAAAACTCTTTTTAAGGATAAAAGAACCTCTGGTGGAATCACCATGCCGGACCTAAAGCTCTACTACAGAGCAATTGTGATAAAAACTGCATGGTACTGGTATAGTGACAGACAAATAGACCAATGGAATAGAATTGAAGACCCAGAAATGAACCCACACACCTACGGTCACTTGATCTTCGACAAGGGAGCTAAAAACATCCAGTGGAAGAAAGACAGCATTTTCAACAAATGGTGCTGGCACAACTGGTTGTTAACATGTAGAAGAATGCGAATCGATCCATTCCTATCTCCTTGTACTAAGGTCAAGTCTAAGTGGATCAAGGAACTTCACATAAAACCAGAGACACTGAAACTTATAGAGGAGAAAGTGGGGAAAAGCCTTGAAGATATGGGCACAGGGGAAAAATTCCTGAATAGAACAGTAATGGCTTGTGCTGTAAGATCGAGAATTGACAAGTGGGACCTCATGAAACTACAAAGCTTCTGCAAGGCTAAAGACACCATCAATAAGACAAAAAAACCACCAACAGATTGGGAAAGGATCTTCACCTATCCTAAATCAGATAAGGGACTAATATCCAATATATATAAAGAACTCAAGAAGGTGGACTCCAGAAAGTCAAATAACCCCATTAAAAAATGGGGCTCAGAACTGAACAAAGAATTCTCACCTGAGGAATACCGAATGGCAGAGAAACACCTGAAAAAATGTTCAACATCCTTAATCATCAGGGAAATGCAAATCAAAACAACCCTGAGATTCCACCTCACACCAGTCAGAATGGCTAAGATCAAAAATTCAGGTGACAGCAGTTGCTGGCGAGGATGTGGAGAAAGAGGAACACTCCTCCATTGTTGGTGGGATTGCAAGCTTGTACAACCACTCTGGAAATCAGTCTGGCGGTTCCTCAGAAAATTGGACATAGTACTACCGGAGGATCCAGCAATACCTCTCCTGGGCATATATCCAGAAGACGTCCCAACTGGTAAAAAGGACACATGTTCCACTATGTTCATAGCAGCCCTATTTATAATAGCCAGAAGCTGGAAAGAACCCAGATGTCCCTCAACAGAGGAATGGATACAGAAATTATGGTACATTTACACAATGGAGTACTACTCAGCTATTAAAAAGAATGAATTTATGAAATTCCTAGCCAAATGGATGGACCTGGAGGGCATCATCTTGAGTGAAGTAACACAATCACAAAAGAACTCACACAATATGTATTCACTGATAAGTGGATATTAGCCCAAAACTTAGGATACCCAAGATATAAGATACAATTTGCTAAACGCATGAAACTCAAGAAGAATGAAGACCAAAGTGTGGACACTGTGCACCTTCTTAGAATTGGGAACAAAACACCCAGGGAAGGAGTTACAGAGACAAAGTTCGTAGAGGTGATGAAAGGATGGACCATTTAGAGACTGCCGTATCCAGGGATCCATCCCATAATCAACTTCTAAACGCTGACACCATTGCATACACTAGCAAGATTTTGCTGAAAGGACCCAAATATAGCTGTCTCTTGTGAGACGATTCTGGGGCCTAGCAAACACAGGAGTGGATGTTCACAGTCAGCTATTGGAGGTATCACAGGGCTCCCAATGGAGAAGCTAGAGAAAGTACCCAAGGAGCTAAAGGGATCTGCAACCCTATTGTTGGAACAACATGATGTACTAACCAGAACCCCGGAGCTCTTGTCTCTAGCTGCATATGTATCGAAAGATGGCCTAGTCGGCCATCAATGGAAAGAGAGGCCCATTGGACTTGCAAACTTTATATGCCCCAATATAGGGGAATGCCAGGGCCAAAAGAATGGGAATGGGTGGGTAGGGAAGTGGGGGGCGCTATGGGGGACTTTTGGGATAGCATTGGAAACGTAATTGAGGAAAATATGTAATAAAAATATTAAAAATCAAAAAAAAAAAAAAAGAAATGCAGCTATCCTTGACTTTGTCAGGAGCACCCTAATGTAAAGGAACAAGACTCTGCCTAAAACAGAAAACAAGGTCCAAAGAAACCAACCAAAAATACCACTTTGGGTACTTACGAATTTCCTTTTTCATTTGTTTAGTCATACCTTCTAAGGAGCCAAGATTGACTTTTAATCCTCAGGGTTTGATTGGCAAAAGAAGAGGACTGGTCCAAGATTTGAACCTAGAAAGATCCTCTCAGACCCTAAGCGAGAATCCTCTAGGGGTAGGACCAACAAGCCTTAAAGAGAAGCTCCAGCTAGTCTTTCTAAGAGGGATATCTTGGAATCCTCTGGTTGAATTCAGTAAACACCAAAAGAATTGAGTTTCAGATCTACCTGAAAAGGGTAATCCAAGAATACCCAGTGCCCCAATTGCTTGAGAATGTCAAAACTAGTTTAGAGTCTGTAACACTTGCACCCACTGCAATTTAGTACACCCAGTGCTGCTTCAAGCAGATCAAAAGACCCAACAAATGCTCCCTACCTCCAGTTCTAATGTCAGAGATACAGAAAGCAGAACCCCAACCATGGGGCACTCCTGGGAAGTGCCAGCATTGTCTCCAGTCGAGACCCAACTAAAATAACATCTCGTCCAACTTTGGGCTCAAACCAACGAACCTGAGATTAATAATCTCGTGTTCTAACGACTGTGCTAGATGGGGAAATGTTCTTTAGCTTAGAAGTTTATAATTGTGACCACCACTGGGTAAGCATCCCCAGAGCAAATCCTTGGTGAACACCTGCTCCATTGGCATATCATAGAAATACAATGCAGACAAGCAAAGCCATGGCTGGCACTGCAGGAACATGGTTAAACCTGTTTCCATCACTGTAGCAGGTCTTTGCGCATATGATCAGTATTTGCTTACTAAACTGTATATTGGCCTCAACCGACATCTGTGTTGTCCTCTGTTTCCCCCAAACTGAACGTAATCTAAATGTAAGAAATGTCTCCTGTGAGTCTGGCACCCTGATTTTGTTGTTAACAGACATAGCGTGTCAAGTCTGAGCCTAGGTGGCACAGGATCTGGGAGCTGACTTAGGGTGGCCATAGGGGCCAACAGGTCAGTCAAGGGAATCCAACTAGAGCTCAAATGACTAACCTAGATGTCATAGGGTTAAGTTGGGGATCCTAGTGAGGGTCCAACCAATCCAAGGGTTCGGATCTGAGCCAAAGGAGGCTCAGGCAATGTCCTATCCACACCCACCCTCGGGGCTTCTCCTGGGTCCTTTTCTGTCAGAGTGCCAGGAATCTGTTTCTTACCTATGCCTCTGGAATGGGACCTATCACACTGCACTCAGAATACCAGATGCTTCCATTGAAGCATCAAGCACACGGAGGAATGGCTGTCTGTCTTCAGGTGTATCCTATTCTCTAGTCCTATTTCCAAATTAAGTGCTTGGCTGAGCTGCCTCATTATGTAATTGCAGACCTTCCTAATCGTGGAAGGAAGAGGCACAAAAGAACCAGCATAGGAAGGAACCAATCATCACCTCCATTTTTGCTTTTCTCAGGTTTTCTCACCTATTCTGGGTCCTTCAGTGTGAGTTTTTAATTTTCCTTGTTTTTCAGGTTTTCTCGCCATATTCAGGATCTTTCAGTGTGAATTTTTAATTTTCCACGTTTTTCAGGTTTTTTCATCATATTCTGGGTCTTACAGTGTGATTTTCTCATTTCTACCTTTTTCAGGTTTTCTTGCCGTATTCCAGGTCCTTCAGTGTGAATTTTTAATTTTCCACGTTTTTCAGTATTTCTCGCCATATTCTGGGTAATACAGTGTGAATTTTTAATTTTCCACTTTTTTCATGGTTTCTATCCATAATCTGGGTTCGAAAGTGTGAATTTTTAATTTTCACCTTTTCAGGGTTTCTCTGCATATTCTGGGTCCTACAGTGTTATTTTCTCATTTTCCAGGTTTTTCAAGTTTTTTCGTAATTCTGGGTCCTACAGTGTGATTTTCTCATTTTCCACCATTTTCAGGTTTTCTCACCATATTTGGGTTCCTTCAGTGTGAGTTTTTAATTTACTACTTTTTTCAAGTTTTCTCTCCATATTCGGGGTCCTTCAGTGTGAATTTTAAATTTTCTACTTTTTTCAGTTTTTCTCACCTATTCTGTGTCCTTCAGTGTGAGTTTTTAATTTTCTTCATTTTTCAGGTTTTTTTGCCATATTCCGGGTCCTTCAGTGTGAATTTTTAATATTCCACGTTTTTCAGGTTTTTTGGTCATATTCTTGGTCCTACAGTGTAATTTCCTCATTTCCAAGTTTTTCAGGTTTTCTTGCCGTATTCCAGGTCCTTCAGTGTGAATTTTTAATTTTCCACGTTTTTCAGCATTTCTCTCCATATTCTGAGTAATACATGTGAATTTTTAATTTTCCACTTTTCATGGATTCTCGCCATATTCTGTGTCCTAAAGTGTGAATATTTAATTTTCAAGTTTTTCAGGGTTTCTAGGCATATTCTGGGTCTTGAAGTGTGATTTTCTCATTTTCCACGTTTTTCAAGTTTTTATGTAATTCTGGGTCCTTCAGTGTGAGTTTATAATTTTCCTCGTTGTTCAGGATTTCTCGCCATATTTGGGGTCCTTCAGTGTGAATTTTTAATTTTCCACGTTTTTCAGGTTTTTTGGTCATATTCTGGGTCTTACAAAATGATTTAGTCATTTTCACGTTTTTCTGGTTTTCTTGCCATATTCCAGGTCCTTCAGTGTGAATTTTTAATTTTCCACTTTTTTCATGGTTTTTTGCCATAATCTGGGTCCGACAGTGTGAATTTTTAATTTTCACCTTTTCAGCGTTTCTTGGCATATTCTGGGTCCTGCAGTGTGATTTTCTCATTTTCCTCGTTTTTCAAGTTTTTATGTAATTCTGGGTCCTACAGTATGATTTTCTCATTTTCCACTTTTTCAGGTTTTCTCGCCATATTTGGGGTCCTTCTGTGTGAGTTTTTAATTTTCTATTTTTTTCAGGTTTAATCGCCATATTCGGGGTCCTGCAGTGTGAATATTTAATTTTCTACTTTTAAGGTTTCTCTCCATATTCGGGGGTCCTTCAGTGTGAATTTTTAATTTTCTACTTTTTTCAGTTTTTCTCACCTATTCTGGGTCCTTCAATGTGAGTTTTTAATTTCCCTCGTTTTTCAAGTTTTCTCGCCATATTCGGGGTGTTTCAGTGTGAATTTTTAATTTTCCACGTACAGTGTGATTTTCTTATTTCCACCTTTTTCAGGTTTTCTTGCCATATTCCATGTCCTTCAGTGTGAATTTTTAATTTTCCATGTGTTTCATTATTTCTCGCCATATTCTGGGTAATACAATGTGAATTTTTAATTTTCCAATTTTTTCATGGTATCTGGCCATAATCTGGGTCTGTCAGTGTGAATTTTAAATTTTCACCTTTTCAGGGTTTCTCTGCATATTCTGGGTCCTGCAGTGTGATTTTCTCATTTTCCACGATTTTCAAGTTTTTTCGTAATTCTGGGTCCTACAGTGTGATTTTCTCATTATTCACCTTTTTCAGGTTTTCTTGCCATATTTGGGGTCCTTCAGTGTGTGTTTTTAATTTTCAACTTTTTTCAGGGTTTCTCGCCATATCCTGGGTCCTACAGCGTGTATTTTTAATTTTCTACTTTATTCAGGGTTTCTCGCCATATTCTGGGTCCTTCATTGTGAGTTTTTATTTTACTTGTTTTTCTGGTTTTCTCGCCATATTCCAGGTCTTTCAATGTGAATTTTTAATTTTCCAAGTTTTTCAGTATTTCTTGACATATTCTATGTAATACAGTGTGAATTTTTAATTTTCAACTTTTTTCATGGATTCTCGCCATATTCTGTGTCCGAAAGTGTGAATTTTTAATTTTTACATATTTCAGGGTTTCTCGGCATATTCTGGGTCCTGCAGTGTGATTTTCTCATTTTCCACGTTTTTCAAGTTTTTAAGTAATTCTGGGTCCTTCAGTGTGAGTTTATAATTTTCCTCGTTTTTCAGGATTTCTCGCTATATTCGGGGTCCTTCAGTGTGAATTTTTAATTTTCTACGTTTTTTTTTTTCAGGTTTTTTCGTCATATTCTGGGTCTAGAGTGTGATTTTGTCATTTCCACGTTTTTCAGGTTTTCTTGCCGTATTCCAGGTCCTTCAGTGTGAATTTTTAATTTTCCACGTTTTTCAGTATTTCTTGCCATATTCTGGGTAATACAGTGTGAATTTTTAATTTTCCACTTTTTTCAGGGTTTCTTGCCATAATATGGGTCCTACAGTGTGAATTTTTAATTTTCACCTTTTTCAGGGTTTCTTGGCATATTCTGGGTCCTGCAGTGTGATTTTCTCAATTTCCACGTTTTTCAAGTTTTTTCGTAATTCTGGGTCCTACAGTGTGATTTTCTCATTATCCACCTTTTTTCAGATTTTCTCGCCATATTTGGGTTCCTTCTGTGTGAGTTTTTAATTTTCTACTTTTTTCAGGTTTTCTCACCTTTTCTGGGTCATTCAGTGTGAATTTTTAATATTCCACGTTTTTCAGGTTTTTTCGTCATATTCTGGGTCCTGCAGTGTGATTTTCTCATTTCCACATTTTTCAGGTTTTCTTGCCGTATTCCAGGTCCTTCAGTGTGAATTTTAAATTTTCCCCGTTTTTCAGTATTTCTCGCCATATTCTGGGTAATACAGTGTGAATTCTTAATTTTCCACTTTATTCATGGTTTCTTGCCATATTCTGTGTTTGAGCGTGTGAATTTTTATTTTCACGTTCTTCAGGGTTTCTGGGCATATTCTGGGTCCTGCAGTGTGATTTTCTAGTTTTCCACGTTTTTCAAGTTTTTATGTAATTCTGGGTCATACAATGTGATTTTTCATTTTCCACATTGTCAGGTTTTCTCGCCATATTTGGGGTCCTTCTGTGTGAGTTTTTTATTTTCTATTTTTTTCAGGTTTAATCGCCATATTTGGGGTCCTTCAGTATGAATATTTACTTTTCTACTTTTTTAAGGTTTCTATCCATATTCGGGGATCCATCAGTGTGAATATTTAATTTTCTACTTTTTTCAGTTTTTCTCACCTATTCTGGGTCCTTCAATGTGAGTTTTTAACTTCCCTCGTTTTTCAAGTTTTCTCACCATATTCAGGGTCTTTCAGTGTGAATTTTATTTTTCCACGTTTTTCAGGTTTTTTTGTCATATTCTGGGTCTTACAGTGTGATTTACTCATTTCCACCTTTTTCAGGTTTTCTTGCCATATTACAGGTCCTTCAGTGTGAATTTTTAATTTTCCACGTTTTTCAGTATTTCTCGCCATATTCTGGGTAATACAGTGTGAATTTTTAATTTTCCACTTTTTTCATGGTATCTCGCCATAATCTGGGTCAGACAGTGTGAATTTTAAATTTTCACCTTTTCAGGGTTTCTCTGCATATTCTGGGTCCTGCAGTGTGATTTTCTCATTTTCCAAGTTTTTGAAGTTTTTTCGTAATTCTGGGTCCTACAGTGTGATTTTCTCATTATCCACCTTTTTCAGGTTTTCTCGACATATTTGGGGTCCTTCAGTGTGAGTTTTTAATTTTCTACTTTTTTCAGGTTTTCTTCCCATATTCGGGGTCCATCAGTGTGATTTTTTAATTTTCTACTTTTTTCAGTGTTTCTTGCCATATTCTGGGTCCTACAGAGTATATTTTTAATATTCCACGTTTTTCAGGGTGTCTCGGCATATTCTGGGTCCTACTGTGTGATTTTCTCATTTTCCACTTTTTTCAATTTTTTCCCATTACTGTGTCCTACACTATGATTTTCTCATTTTCCACCTTTTTCAGCTTTTCTCGCCATATTTGGGGTCCTTCAGTGTGAGTTTTTAATTTTCTACTTTTTTCAGTGTTTCTTGCCATATTCTGGGTCCTACAGCGTGTATTTTTAATTTTCTACTTTTTTCAGGGTTTCTCGCCATATTCTGGGTCCTTCATTGTGAGTTTTTATTTTACCTGTATTTCTGGTTTTCTCGCCATATTCCTGGTCCTACAATATGAATTTTTAATTTTCCACGTTTTTCATTATTTCTCGCCATATTCTATGTAATACAGTGTGAATTTTAACTTTTCAAATTTTTTCATGGATTCTCGCCATATATTGTGTCCGAAAGTGTGAATTTTTAATTTTTACATATTTCAGGGTTTCTCGGCATATTCCGGGTACTGCAGTGTGATTTTCTCATTTTCCACGTTTTTCAAGTTTTTACGTAATTCTGGGTCCTTCAGTGTGAGTTTATAATTTTCCTCGTTTTTCAGGATTTCTCGACATATTCGGGGTCCTTCAGTGTGAATTTTTAATTTTCTACGTTTTTTTTCAGGCTTTTTCGTCATATTCTGTGTCTACAGTGTGATTTTGTCGTTTCCACGTTTTTCAGGTTTTCTTGCCGTATTCCAGGTTCTTCAGTGTGAATTTTTAATTTTCCACTTTTTTTCAATATTTCTTGCCATATTCTGGGTAATACAGTGTGAATTTTTAATTTTCCACTTTTTTCAGGGTTTCTTGCCATAATCTGGGTCCTACAGTGTGAATTTTTAATTTTCACCTTTTTCAGGGTTTCTTGGCATATTCTGGGTCCTGCAGTGTGATTTTCTCATTTTCCACGTTTTTCAAGTTTTTTCGTAATTCTGGGTCCTACAGTGTGATTTTCTCATTATCCACCTTTTTCAGGTTTTCTCGCCATATTTCGGGTCCTTCAGTGTGAGTTTTTAATTTTCTACTTTTTTCAGGGTTTCTCGCCATATTCTGGTTCCTACAGTGTGTATTTTTAATTTTCTACTTTTTTCAGGTTTTCTTGCCATATTTGGGGTCCTTCAGTGTGAGTTTTTAATTTTCTACTTTTTTTCAGTGTTTCTTGCCATATTCTGGGTCCTACAGCGTGTATTTTTAATATTCTACTTTTTTCAGGGTTTCTCGCCATATTCTGGGTCCTTCATTGTGAGTTTTTATTTTACTTGTTTTTCTGGTTTTCTCGCCATATTCCAGGTCCTTCAGTGTGAATTTTTAATTTTCCACGTTTTTAAGTATTTCTTGCCATATTCTGGGTAATACAGTGTGAATTTTTAATTTTCCACTTTTTTCAGGGTTTCTTGCCATAATATGGGTCCTACAGTGTGAATTTTTAATTTTCACCTTTTTCAGGGTTTCTTGGCATATTCTGGGTCCTGCAGTGTGATTTTCTCAATTTCCACGTTTTTCATGTTTTTTTCGCAATTCTGGGTCCTACAGTGTGATTATTCTAATTTTCCACCTTTTTCAGGTTTGCTCACCATATTCCTGGTCCTTCAGTGTGAGTATTTAATTATCTACTTTTTTCAGGGTTTCTTGCCATATTCTGGGTCCTACAGAGTGTATTTTTAATTTTCGACGTTTTTCAGGGTTTCTCGCCATATTCTGCTTCCTACACTGTGATTTTCTCATTTACGACGTTTTTCAAGTTTTTTTCTCAATTCTGGGTCCTACAGTGTGATTATTCTGATTTTCAACCTTTTTCAGGTTTTCTCGCCATATTCTGGGTCCTTCAGTGTGAGTTTTTAGTTTTCCTCGTTTTTCAGGGTTTCTCGGCATATTCCGGGTCCTTCAGTGTGAGTATTTAATTATCTACTTTTTTCAGGGTTTCTCGCCATATTCTGGGTCCTACAGTGTGTATTTTTAATTTTCTACATTTTTCAGGTTTTCTTGACATATTCTATGTAATACAGTGTGAATTTTTAATTTTCAACTTTTTTCATGGATTCTCGCCATATTCTGTGTCCGAAAGTGTGAATTTTTAATTTTTACATATTTCAGGGTTTCTCGGCATATTCTGGGTCCTGCAGTGTGATTTTCTCATTTTCCACGTTTTTCAAGTTTTTAAGTAATTCTGGGTCCTTCAGTGTGAGTTTATAATTTTCCTCGTTTTTCAGGATTTCTCGCTATATTCGGGGTCCTTCAGTGTGAATTTTTAATTTTCTACGTTTTTTTTTTCAGGTTTTTTCGTCATATTCTGGGTCAAGAGTGTGATTTTGTCATTTCCACGTTTTTCAGGTTTTCTTGCTGTATTCCAGGTCCTTCAGTGTGAATTTTTAATTTTCCACGTTTTTCAGTATTTCTTGCCATATTCTGGGTAATACAGTGTGAATTTTTAATTTTCCACTTTTTTCAGGGTTTCTTGCCATAATATGGGTCCTACAGTGTGAATTTTTAATTTTCACCTTTTTCAGGGTTTCTTGGCATATTCTGGGTCCTGCAGTGTGATTTTCTCAATTTCCACGTTTTTCAAGTTTTTTCGTAATTCTGGGTCCTACAGTGTGATTTTCTCATTATCCACCTTTTTCAGATTTTCTCGCCATATTTGGGTTCCTTCTGTGTGAGTTTTTAATTTTCTACTTTTTTCAGGTTTTCTCACCTTTTCCGGGTCATTCAGTGTGAATTTTTAATATTCCACGTTTTTCAGGTTTTTTCGTCATATTCTGGGTCCTGCAGTGTGATTTTTTCATTTCCACGTTTTTCAGGTTTTCTTGCCGTATTCCAGGTCCTTCAGTGTGAATTTTAAATTTTCCCTGTTTTTCAGTATTTCTCGCCATATTCTGGGTAATACAGTGTGAATTCTTAATTTTCCACTTTATTCATGGTTTCTTGCCATATTCTGTGTTTGAGCGTGTGAATTTTTATTTTCACGTTTTTCAGGGTTTCTGGGCATATTCTGGGTCCTGCAGTGTGATTTTCTAGTTTTTCACGTTTTTCAAGTTTTTATGTAGTTCTGGGTCATACAATGTGATTTTTCATTTTCCACATTGTCAGGTTTTCTCGCCATATTTGGGGTCCTTTTGTGTGAGTTTTTTATTTTCTATTTTTTTCAGGTTTAATCTCCATATTTGGGGTCCTTCAGTATGAATATTTACTTTTCTACTTTTTTAAGGTTTCTATCCATATTCGGGGATCCATCAGTGTGAATATTTAATTTTCTACTTTTTTCAGTTTTTCTCACCTATTCTGGGTCCTTCAATGTGAGTTTTTAATTTCCCTCGTTTTTCAAGTTTTCTCACCATATTCAGGGTCTTTCAGTGTGAATTTTATTTTTCCACGTTTTTCAGGTTTTTTTGTCATATTCTGGGTCTTACAGTGTGATTTTCTCATTTTCACCTTTTTCAGGTTTTCTTGCCATATTACAGGTCCTTCAGTGTGAATTTTTAATTTTCCACGTTTTTCAGTATTTCTCGCCATATTCTGGGTAATACAGTGTGAATTTTTAATTTTCCACTTTTTTCATGGTATCTCGCCATAATCTGGGTCAGACAGTGTGAATTTTAAATTTTCACCTTTTCAGGGTTTCTCTGCATATTCTGGGTCCTGCAGTGTGATTTTCTCATTTTCCAAGTTTTTGAAGTTTTTTCGTAATTCTGGGTCCTACAGTGTGATTTTCTCATTATCCACCTTTTTCAGGTTTTCTCGACATATTTGGGGTCCTTCAGTGTGAGTTTTTAATTTTCTACTTTTTTCAGGTTTTCTTCCCATATTCGGGGTCCATCAGTGTGAGTTTTTAATTTTCTACTTTTTTCAGTGTTTCTTGCCATATTCTGGGTCCTACAGAGTATATTTTTAATATTCCACGTTTTTCAGGGTGTCTCGGCATATTCTGGGTCCTACTGTGTGATTTTCTCATTTTCCACTTTTTTCAATTTTTTCCCATTACTGTGTCCTACACTATGTTTTTCTCATTTTCCACCTTTTTCAGCTTTTCTCGCCATATTTGGGGTCCTTCAGTGTGAGTTTTTAATTTTCTACTTTTTTTCAGTGTTTCTTGCCATATTCTGGGTCCTACAGCATGTATTTTTAATTTTCTACTTTTTTCAGGGTTTCTCGCCATATTCTGGGTCCTTCATTGTGAGTTTTTATTTTACTTGTTTTTCTGGTTTTCTCGCCATATTCCTGGTCCTACAATATGAATTTTTAATTTTCCACGTTTTTCATTATTTCTCGCCATATTCTATGTAATACAGTGTGAATTTTAACTTTTCAAATGTTTTCATGGATTCTCGCCATATATTGTGTCCGAAAGTGTGAATTTTTAATTTTTACATATTTCAGGGTTTCTCGGCATATTCTGGGTACTGCAGTGTGATTTTCTCATTTTCCACGTTTTTCAAGTTTTTACGTAATTCTGGGTCCTTCAGTGTGAGTTTATAATTTTCCTCGTTTTTCAGGATTTCTCGACATATTCGGGGTCCTTCAGTGTGAATTTTTAATTTTCTACGTTTTTTTTCAGGCTTTTTCGTCATATTCTGGGTCTACAGTGTGATTTTGTCGTTTCCACGTTTTTCAGGTTTTCTTGCCGTATTCCAGGTTCTTCAGTGTGAATTTTTAATTTTCCACTTTTTTCAGGGTTTCTTGCCATAATCTGGGTCCTACAGTGTGAATTTTTAATTTTCACCTTTTTCAGGGTTTCTTGGCATATTCTGGGTCCTGCAGTGTGATTTTCTCATTTTCCACGTTTTTCAAGTTTTTTCGAATTTCTGGGTCCTACAGTGTGATTTTCTCATTATCCACCTTTTTCAGGTTTTCTCGCCATATTTCGGGTCCTTCAGTGTGAGTTTTTAATTTTCTACTTTTTTCAGGGTTCTCGCCATATTCTGGGTCCTACAGTGTGTATTTTTAATTTTCTACTTTTTTCAGGTTTTCTTGCCATATTTGGGGTCCTTCAGTGTGAGTTTTTAATTTTCTACTTTTTTCAGTGTTTCTTGCCATATTCTGGGTCCTACAGCGTGTATTTTTAATATTCTACTTTTTTCAGGGTTTCTCGCCATATTCTGGGTCCTTCATTGTGAGTTTTTATTTTACTTGTTTTTCTGGTTTTCTCGCCATATTCCAGGTCCTTCAATGTGAATTTTTAATTTTCCACGTTTTTCAGTATTTCTCACCATATTCTATGTAATACAGTGTTTATTTTTAGTTTTCAACTTTTTTCATGGATTCTCGCCATATTCTGTGTCCGAAAGTGTGAATTTTTAATTTTTACGTATTTCAGGGTTTCTTGGCATATTCTGGGTCCTGCAGTGTGATTTTCTCATTTTCCACGTTTTTCAAGTTTTTACGTAATTCTGGGTCTTTCAGTGTGAGTTTATAATTTTCCTCGTTTTTCAGGATTTCTCGCCATATTCGGGGGTCATTCAGTGTGTATTTTTAATTTTCTACTTTTTTCAGTTTTTCTCACCTATTCTGGGTCCTTCAATGTGAGTTTTTAATTTCCCTCGTTTTTTAAGTTTTCTCGCCATATTCAGGGTCTTTCAGTGTGAATTTTTAATTTTCTACGTTTTTCAGGTTTTTTCGGCATATTCTGGGTCTACAGTGTGATTTTGTCATTTCCACGTTTTTCAAGTTTTCTTGCCGTATTCCAGGTCCTTCAGTGTGAATTATTAATTTTCCACGTTTTTCAGTATTTCTTGCCATATTCTGGGTAATACAGTGTGAATTTTTAATTTTCCACTTTTTTAAGGGTTTCTTGCCATAATCTGGGTCCTACAGTGTGAATTTTTAATTTTCACCTTTTTCAGGGTTTCTTGGCATATTCTGGGTCCTGCAGTGTGATTTTCTCATTTTCCACGTTTTTCAAGTTTTTTCGTAATTCTGGGTCCTAAAGTGTGATTTTCTCATTATCCACCTTTTTCAGGTTTTCTCGCCATATTTGGGGTCCTTCTGTGTGAGTTTTTAATTTTCTATTTTTTCAAGTTTTCTCGCCATATTCGGGGGTCCTTCAGTGTGAATTTTTAATTTTCTACTTTTTTCAGTTTTTCTCACCTATTCTGAGTCCTTCAGTGAGAGTTTTTAATTTTCCTCATTTTTAGGTTTTCTTTCCATATTCTGAGTCCTTCAGTGTGAATTTTTAATATTCCACGTTTTCAGGTTTTTTGGTCATATTCTGGGTCCGACCTTGTGATTTCCTCATTTCCACGTTTTTCAGGGTTTTGGTTTTTTTTTTTTTTTTTTTTTTTCCGTATTCCAGGTCCTTCAGTGTGAATTTTTAATTTTCCTCGTTTTTCAGTATTTCTCTCCATATTCTGGGTAATACAGTGTGAATTTTTAATTTTCCACTTTTTTCATGGTGTCTTGCCATATTCTGGAACCGACAGTGTGAATTTTTAATTTTCACTTTTTCAGGGTTTCTCGGCATATTCTGGTTCCTGCAGTGTGATTTTCTCATTTTCCACGTTTACAAATTTTATTGTAATTCCAGGTCCTACAGTGTGATTTTCTCATTTTCCACCTTTTTCAGGTTTTCTCGCCATATTCTGGGTCCTTCAGTGTGAGTTTGTAATTTTCTACTTTTTTCAGGTTTTCTCGCAATATTCTAGGTCTTTCAGTGTTAATTTTTAATTATCCACGTTTCTTAGGTTTTTTCGTCATATTCTGGGTCCTACAGTGTGATTTTCTCATTTCCTCGTTTTGCAGGTTTTCTTGCCATATTCCTGGTATTTCAGTGTGAATTTTTAACTTTCCACGTTTTTTCAGTATTTCTCGCCATATTGTAGGTAATACAGTGTTAATTTTAAATTTTCCACTTTTGTCATGCTTTCTCGCCATATTCTGTGTCCAACATTGTGAATTTTTTTTTTTTTTTTGGGGGGTTTTCGAGACAGGGTTTCTCTGTGTAGCCCTGGCTGTCCTGGAACTCACTTTGTAGACCAGGCTGGCCTCGAACTCAGAAATCCGCCTGCCTCTGCCTCCCGAGTGCTGGGTTTAAAGGCGTGCGCCACCACGCCCGGCGTGAATTTTTAATTTTCACGTTTTACGGGGTTTCTCGGCATATTCTGGGTCCTGCAGTTTGATTCTCACATTTTCCACGTTTTTCATGTTTTTTTCGCAATTCTGGGTCCTACAGTGTGATTATTCTAATTTTCCACCTTTTTCAGGTTTTCTCACCATATTCGTGTTCCTTCAGTGTGAGTATTTAATTATCTACTTTTTTCAGGGTTTCTTGCCATATTCTGGGTCCTACAGAGTATATTTTTAATATTCCACGTTTTTCAGGGTTTCTTGGCATATTCTGGGTCCTACAGTGTGATTTTCTCATTTTCAACTTTTTTCAATTTTTCCCATTACTGTGTCCTACAATATGATTTTCTCATTTTCCACCTTTTTCAGGTTTTCTCGCTATATTTGGGGTCCTTCAGTGTAAGTTTATTATTCTCTACTTTTTCAGGGTTTATCGCCATATTCTGGGTCCTACAGCGTGTATTTTTAATTTTCTACTTTTTTCAGGGTTTCTCGCCATATTCCAGGTCCTTCAATGTGAATTTTTAATTTTCCACGTTTTTCAGTATTTCTCGCTATATTCTAAGTAATACAGTGTGATTTTTTAATTTACAACTTTTTTCATGGATTCTCGCCATATTCAATGTCCGAAAGTGTGAATTTTTAATTTTTACATATTTCAGGATTTCTCGGCATATTTTGGGTCCTGCCGTGTGATTTTCTCATTTCCTTCCACGTTTTTCAAGTTTTTATGTAATTCTGGGTCCTTCAGTGTGAGTTTATAATTTCCTCGATTTTCAGGATTTCTTCGCCATAATCAGGGTCCTTCAACGTGAATTTTTAATTTTCTACGTTTTTCAGGTTTTTTCGTCATATTCTGGGTCTACAGTGTGATTTGTCATTTCCACGTTTTTCAGGTTGTCTTGCCATATTCCAGGTCCTTCAGTGTGAATTTTTAATTTTCCACGTTTTTCAGTATTTCTTGCCATATTCTGGGTAATACAGTGTGAATTTTTAATTTTCTACTGTTTTCAGAGTTTCTTGCCATAATCTGGGTCCTACTGTGTGAATTTTTAATTTTCACCTCTTTTCAGGGTTTCTTGGCATATTTCTGGGTCCTGCAGTGTGATTTTCTCATTTTCCAAGTTTTTCAAGTTTTTTCGTAATTCTGGGTCCTACAGTGTGATTTTCCTCATTAACCACCTTTTTCAGGTTTTCTCGCCATATTGGGGTCCTTCTGTGTGAGTTTTTAATTTTCTACTTTTTTCAAGTTTTCTCCGCCATATTCGGGGGTCCTTCAGTGTGAATTATTAATTTTCAATTTTTTCAGTTTTTCTCACCTATTCTGGGTCCTTCAGTGTGAGTTTTTAAATTTGCTCATTTTTCAGGTTTTCTTTCCATATTCCGAGTCCTTCAGTGTGAATTTTTAATATTCCACGTTTTTTCAGGTTTTTTGGTCATATTCTGGGTGCGACCTTGTGATTTCCTCATTTCCACGTTTTTCAGGGTTTTGTTTTTGTTTTTGTTTTTGTTTTTGTTTTTTTTTTTTGCCCTATTCCAGGTCCTTCAGTGTGAATTTTTAATTTTCCAAGTTTTTCAGTATTTCTTGCCATATTCTGGGTAATACAGTGTGAATTTTTAATTTTCTACTTTTTTCAGAGTTTCTTGCCATAATCTGGGTCCTACTGTGTGAATTTTTAATTTTCACCTTTTTCAGGGTTTCTTGGCATATTCTGGGTCCTGCAGTGTGATTTTCTCATTTTCCAAGTTTTTCAAGTTTTTTCATAATTCTGGGTCCTACAGTGTGATTTTCTCATTAACCACCTTTTTCAGGTTTTCTCGCCATATTTGGGGTCCTTCTGTGTGAGTTTTTAATTTTCTACTTTTTTCAAGTTTTCTCGCCATATTCGGGGGTCCTTCAGTGTGAATTTTTAATTTTCAATTTTTTCAGTTTTTCTCACCTATTCTGGGTCCTTCAGTGTGAGTTTTTAAATTTGCTCATTTTTCAGGTTTTCTTTCCATATTCCGAGTCCTTCAGTGTGAATTTTTAATATTCCACGTTTTTCAGGATTTTTGGTCATATTCTGGGTGCGACCTTGTGATTTCCTCATTTCCACGTTTTTCAGGGTTTTGTTTTGTTTTGGTTTTTTTTTTTTGCTGTATTCCAGGTCCTTCATTGTGAATTTTTAATTTTCCTCGTTTTTTCAGTATTTCTCGCCATATTCTGGGTAATACAGTGTGAATTTTTAATTTTCCCACTTTTTTCATGGTGTCTCGCCATATTCTGGGACCGACAGTGTGAATTTTTAATTTTCACTTTTTCAGGGTTTCTCGCCATATTCCAGGTCCTTCAATGTGAATTTTTAATTTTCCACGTTTTTCAGTATTTCTCGCCATATTCTAAGTAATACAGTGTGATTTTTTAATTTACAACTTTTTTCATGGATTCTCGCCATATTCTGTGTCCGAAAATGTGAATTTTTAATTTTTACATATTTCAGGATTTCTCGGCATATTTTGGGTCCTGTCGTGTGATTTTCTCATTTTCCACGTTTTTCAAGTTTTTATGTAATTCTGGGTCCTTCAGTGTGAGTTTATAATTTTCCTCGTTTTTCAGGATTTCTTCGCCATATTCAGGGTCCTTCAAACGTGAATTTTTAATTTTCTACGTTTTCAGTTTTTTCGTCATATTCTGGGTCTACAGTGTGATTTTGATTTCCACGTTTTTCAGGTTGTCTTGCCATATTCCAGGTCCTTCAGTGTGAATTTTTAATTTTCCACGTTTTTCAGTATTTCTTGCCATATTCTGGGTAATACAGTGTGAATTTTTAATTTTCCACTTTTTTCAGAGTTTCTTGCCATAATCTGGGTCCTACTGTGTGAATTTTTAATTTTCACCTTTTTCAGGGTTTCTTGGCATATTCTGGGTCCTGCAGTGTGATTTTCTCATTTTCCAAGTTTTTCAAGTTTTTTCATAATTCTCGGTCCTACAGTGTGATTTTCTCATTAACCACCTTTTTTCAGCGTTTTCTCGCCATATTTGGGGTCCTTCTGTGTGAGTTTTTAATTTTCTACTTTTTTCAAGTTTTCTTCGCCATATTCAGGGGTCCTTCAGTGTGAATTATTAATTTTCAATTTTTTCAGTTTTTCTCACCTATTCTGGTCCTTCAGTGTGAGTTTTAAATTTGCTCATTTTTCAGGTTTTCTTTCCATATTCCGAGTCCTTCAGTGTGAATTTTTAATTTTCCTCGTTTTTTCAGTATTTCTCGCCATATTCTGGGTAATACAGTGTGAATTTTTAATTTTCCACTTTTTTTCATGGTGTCTCGCCATATTCTGGGACCGACAGTGTGAATTTTTAATTTTCACTTTTTCAGGGTTTCTCGGCATATTCTGGTTCCTGCAGTGTGATTTTCTCATTTTCCACGTTTTACAAATTTTATGGTAATTCAGTTCCTACAGTGTGATTTTCTCATTTTCCACCTTTTTCAGGTTTTCTCGCCATATTCTGGGTCCTTCAGTGTGAGTTTGTAATTTTCTACTTTTTTCAGGTTTTCTCGCAATATTCTAGGTCTTTTCAGTGTTAATTTTTAATTTTCCACGTTTCTTAGGTTTTTTCGTCATATTCTGGGTCCTACAGTGTGATTTTCTCATTTCCCCTCGTTTTGCAGGTTTTCTTGCCATATTCCTGGTATTTCAGTGTGAATTTTTAACTTTCCACGTTTTTTCAGTATTTCTCGCCATATTGTAGGTAATACAGTGTTAATTTTAAATTTTCCACTTTTGTCATGCTTTCTCGCCATATTCTGTGTCCAACATTGTGAATTTTTTTTTTTTTTTTTGGGGGGTTTTCGAGACAGGTCTGGTTTTCTCTGTGTAGCCCTGGCTGTCCTGGAACTCACTTTGTAGACCAGGCTGGCCTCGAACTCAGAAATCCGCCTGCCTCTGCCTCCCGAGTGCTGGGTTTAAAGGCGTGCGCCACTCACGCCCGGCGTGAATTTTTAATTTTTCACGTTTTACAGGGTTTCTCGGCATATTCTGGGTCCTGCAGTTTGATTCTCACATTTTCCACGTTTTTCATGTTTTTTCGCAATTCTGGGTCCTACAGTGTGATTATTCTAATTTTCCACCTTTTTCAGGTTTTCTCACCATATTCGTGTTCCTTCAGTGTGAGTATTTAATTATCTACTTTTTTCAGGGTTTCTTGCCCATATTCTGGGTCCTACAGAGTATATTTTTAATATTCCACGTTTTTTCAGGGTTTCTTGGCATATTCTGGGTCCTACAGTGTGATTTTCTCATTTTCAACTTTTTTCAATTTTTCCCATTACTGTGTCCTACAATATGATTTTCTCATTTTCCACCTTTTTCAGGTTTTCTCGCTATATTTGGGGTCCTTCAGTGTAAGTTTATTATTCTCTACTTTTTTCAGGGTTTATCGCCATATTCTGGGTCCTACAGCGTGTATTTTTAATTTTCTACTTTTTTCAGGGTTTCTCTGCCATATTCCAGGTCCTTCAATGTGAATTTTTAATTTTCCACGTTTTTCAGTATTTCTCGCTATATTCTAAGTAATACAGTGTGATTTTTTAATTTACAACTTTTTTCATGGATTCTCGCCATATTCTGTGTCCGAAAGTGTGAATTTTTAATTTTTACATATTTCAGGATTTCTCGCATATTTTGGGTCCTGCCGTGTGATTTTCTCATTTTCCACGTTTTTCAAGTTTTTATGTAATTCTGGGTCCTTCAGTGTGAGTTTATAATTTTTCCTCGTTTTTCAGGATTTCTTCTCGCCATATTCAGGGTCCTTCAACGTGAATGTTTTAATTTTCTACGTTTTTCAGGTTTTTTCGTCATATTCTGGGTCTACAGTGTGATTTTGTCATTTCCACGTTTTTCAGGTTGTCTTGCCATATTCCAGGTCCTTCAGTGTGAATTTTTAATTTTCCACGTTTTTCAGTATTTCTTGCCATATTCTGGGTAATACAGTGTGAATTTTTAATTTTCTACTGTTTTCAGAGTTTCTTGCCATAATCTGGGTCCTACTGTGTGAATTTTTAATTTTCACCTTTTTCAGGGTTTCTTGGCATATTCTGGGTCCTGCAGTGTGATTTTCTCATTTTCCAAGTTTTTCAAGTTTTTTCGTAATTCTGGGTCCTACAGTGTGATTTTCTCATTAACCACCTTTTTCAGGTTTTCTCGCCATATTTGGGGTCCTTCTGTGTGAGTTTTTAATTTTCTACTTTTTTCAAGTTTTCTCGCCATATTCGGGGGTCCTTCAGTGTGAATTTTTAATTTTCAATTTTTTCAGTTTTTCTCACCTATTCTGGGTCCTTCAGTGTGAGTTTTTAAATTTGCTCATTTTTCAGGTTTTCTTTCCATATTCCGAGTCCTTCAGTGTGAATTTTTAATATTCCACGTTTTTCAGGTTTTTTGGTCATATTCTGGGTGCGACCTTGTGATTTCCTCATTTCCACGTTTTTCAGGGTTTTGTTTTTGTTTTGTTTTTGTTTTTGTTTTTTTTTTTTTGCCCTATTCCAGGTCCTTCAGTGTGAATTTTTAATTTTCCACGTTTTTCAGTATTTCTTGCCATATTCTGGGTAATACAGTGTGAATTTTTAATTTTCTACTTTTTTCAGAGTTTCTTGCCATAATCTGGGTCCTACTGTGTGAATTTTTAATTTTCACCTTTTTCAGGGTTTCTTGGCATATTCTGGGTCCTGCAGTGTGATTTTCTCATTTTTCCAAGTTTTTCAAGTTTTTTCATAATTCTGGGTCCTACAGTGTGATTTTCTCATTAACCACCTTTTTCAAGTTTTCTCGCCATATTTGGGGTCCTTCTGTGTGAATTTTTAATTTTCAATTTTTTCAGTTTTTCTCACCTATTCTGGGTCCTTCAGTGTGAGTTTTTAAATTTGCTCATTTTTCAGGTTTTCTTTCCATATTCCGAGTCCTTCAGTGTGAATTTTTAATTTTCCTCGTTTTTTCAGTATTTCTCGCCATATCTGGGTAATACAGTGTGAATTTTTAATTTTCCACTTTTTTCATGGTGTCTCGCCATATTCTGGGACCGTCAGTGTGAATTTTTAATTTTCACTTTTTCAGGCTTTCTCGGCATATTCTGGTTCCTGCAGTGTGATTTTCTCATTTTCCACGTTTTACAAATTTTATGGTAATTCCAGTTCCTACAGTGTGATTTTCTCATTTTCCACCTTTTTCAGGTTTTCTCGCCATATTCTGGGTCCTTCAGTGTGAGTTTGTAATTTTCTACTTTTTTCAGGTTTTCTCGCAATATTCTAGGTCTTTCAGTGTTAATTTTTAATTTTCCACGTTTTTTAGGTTTTTTCGTCATATTCTGGGTCCTACAGTGTGATATTCTCATTTCCTCGTTTTTCAGTTTTTCTTGCCATATTCCTGGTATTTCAGTGTGAATTTTTAACTTTCCACGTTTTTCAGTATTTCTCGCCATATTGTAGGTAATACAGTGTTAATTTTAAATTTTCCACTTTTGTCATGTTTTCTCGGCCATATTCTGTGTCCAACATTGTGAATTTTGAATTTTCACGTTTTACAGGGTTTCTCGGCATATTCTGGTCCTGCAGTTTGATTCTCACATTTTCCACGTTTTCATGTTTTTTCGCAATTCTGGGTCCTACAGTGTGATTATTCTAATTTTCCACCTTTTCAGGTTTTCTCACCATATTCGTGGTCCTTCAGTGTGAGTATTTAATTATCTACTTTTTTCAGGGTTTCTTGCCATATTCTGGGTCCTACAGAGTATATTTTTAATATTCCACGTTTTTCAGGGTTTCTTGGCATATTCTGGGTCCTACAGTGTGATTTTCTCATTTTCAACTTTTTTCAATTTTTCCCATTACTGTGTCCTACAGTATGATTTTCTCATTTTCCACCTTTTTCAGGTTTTCTCGCTATATTTGGGGTCCTTCAGTGTAAGTTTTTTATTCTCTACTTTTTTCAGGGTTTCTCGCCATATTCTGGGTCCTACAGCGTGTATTTTTAATTTTCTACTTTTTTCAAGGGTTTCTCGCCATATTCCAGGTCCTTCAATGTGAATTTTTTAATTTTCCACGTTTTTCAGTATTTCTCGCCATATTCTAAGTAATACAGTGTGATTTTTTAATTTACAACTTTTTTCATGGATTCTCGCCATATTCTGTGTCCGAAAGTGTGAATTTTTAATTTTTACATATTTCAGGATTTCTCGGCATATTTTGGGTCCTGCCGTGTGATTTTCTCATTTTCCACGTTTTTCAAGTTTTTATGTAATTCTGGGTCCTTCAGTGTGAGTTTATAATTCTTCCTCGTTTTTTCAGGATTTCTTCGCCATATTCAGGGTCCTTCAACGTGAATTTTAATTTTTCTACGTTTTTCAGGTTTTTTCGTCATATTCTGGGTCTACAGTGTGATTTTGTCATTTCCACGTTTTTCAGGTTGTCTTGCCATATTCCAGGTCCTTCAGTGTGAATTTTTAATTTTCCACGTTTTTCAGTATTTCTTGCCATATTCTGGGTATTACAGTGTGAATTTTTAATTTTCTACCTGTTTTCAGAGTTTCTTGCCATAATCTGGGTCCTACTGTGTGAATTTTTAATTTTCACCTTTTTCAGGGTTTCTTGGCATATTCTGGGTCCTGCAGTGTGATTTTCTCATTTTCCAATTTTTTTCAAGTTTTTTCGTAATTCTGGGTCCTACAGTGTGATTTTCTCATTAACCACCTTTTTCAGGTTTTCTCGCCATATTTGGGGTCCTTCTGTGTGAGTTTTTAATTTTCTACTTTTTTCAAGTTTCTCTCGCCATATTCGGGGGTCCTTCAGTGTGAATTTTTATTTTCAATTTTTTCAGTTTTTCTCACCTATTCTGGGTCCTTCAGTGTGAGTTTTTAAATTTGCTCATTTTTCAGGTTTTCTTTCCATATTCCGAGTCCTTCAGTGTGAATTTTTAATATTCCACGTTTTTTCAGGTTTTTTTGGTCATATTCTGGGTGCGATCTTGTGATTTCCTCATTTCCCACGTTTTTCAGGGTTTCGTTTTTTTTTTTTTTTTGCCGTATTCCATGTCCTTCAGTGTGAATTTTTAATTTTCCTCGTTTTTTCAGTATTTCTCGCCATATTCTGGGTAAGTACAGTGTGAATTTTTAATTTTCCACTTTTTTCATGGTGTCTCGCCATATTCTGGCGACCGACAGTGTGAATTTTTAATTTTCACTTTTTGTCAGGGGTTTCTCGGCATATTCTGGTTCCTGCAGTGTGATTTTCCTCATTTTCCACGTTTTACAAATTTTATGGTAATTCCAGTTCCTACAGTGTGATTTTCTCATTTTCCACCTTTTTCAGGTTTTCTCGCCATATTTCTGGGTCCTTCAGTGTGAGTTTGTAATTTTCTACATTTTTCAGGTTTTTCTCGCAATATTCTAGGTCTTTCAGTGTTAATTTTAATTTTCCACGTTTTTTAGGTTTTTTCGTCATATTCTGGGTCCTACAGTGTGATTTTCCTCATTTCCTCGTTTTGCAGGTTTTCTTGCCATATTCCTGGTATTTCAGTGTGAATTTTTAACTTTCCACGTTTTTTCAGTATTTCCTTGCCATATTGTAGGTAATACAGTGTTAATTTTAAATTTTCCACTTTTGTCATGCTTTCTCGCCATATTCTGTGTCCAACATTGTGAATTTTTTTTTTTTTTTTTTTGGGGGGTTTTCGAGACAGGGTCTTCTCTGTGTAGCCCTGGCTGTCCTGGAACTCACTTTGTAGACCAGGCTGGCCTCGAACTCAGAAATCCGCCTGCCTCTGCTCCCGAGTGCTGGGTTTAAAGGCGTGCGCCACCACGCCCGGCGTGAATTTTTAATTTTTCACGTTTTACAGGGTTTCTAGGCATATTCTGGGTCCTGCAGTTTGATTCTCACATTTTCCACGTTTTTCATGTTTTTTCGCAATTCTGGGTCCTACAGTGTGATTATTCTAATTTTCCACCTTTTTCAGGTTTTCTCACCATATTCGTGTTCCTTCAGTGTGAGTATTTAATTATCTACTTTTTTCAGGGTTTCTTGCCATATTCTGGGTCCTACAGAGTATATTTTTTAATATTCCACGTTTTTTCAGGGTTTCTTGGCATATTCTGGGTCCTACAGTGTGATTTTCCTCATTTTCAACTTTTTTCAATTTTTCCCATTACTGTGTCCTACAGTATGATTTTCTCATTTTCCACCTTTTTCAGGTTTTCTCGCTATATTTGGGGTCCTTCAGTGTAAGTTTTTTATTCTCTACTTTTTTTCAGGGTTTCTCGCCATATTTCTGGGTCCTACAGCGTGTATTTTTAATTTTCTACTTTTTTCAGGGTTTCTCGCCATATTCCAGGTCCTTCAATGTGAATTTTTAATTTCTCCACGTTTTTCAGTATTTCTCGCCATATTCTAAGTAATACAGTGTGATTTTTTAATTTACAACTTTTTTCATGGATTCTCGCCATATTCTGTGTCCGAAAGTGTGAATTTTTAATTTTTACATATTTCAGGATTTCTGGGCATATTTTGGGTCCTGCCGTGTGATTTTCTCATTTTTCCAAGTTTTTTCAAGTTTTTATGTAATTCTGGGTCCTTCAGTGTGAGTTTATAATTTTCCTCGTTTTTCAGGATTTCTTCGCCATATTCAGGGTCCTTCAACGTGAATTTTTAATTTTTCTACGTAGTTTTCAGGTTTTTTCGTCATATTCTGGGTCTACAAGTGTGATTTTGTCATCTTCCACGTTTTTCAGGTTGTCTTGCCATATTCCAGGTCCTTCAGTGTGAATTTTTAATTTTCCACGTTTTTCAGTATTTCTTGCCATATTCTGGGTAATACAGTGTGAATTTTTAATTTTCTACTGTTTTCAGAGTTTCTTGCCATAATCTGGGTCCTACTGTGTGAATTTTAATTTTCACCTTTTTTCAGGGTTTCTTGGCATATTCTGGGTCCTGCAGTGTGATTTTCTCATTTTCCAAGTTTTTCAAGTTTTTTTCGTAATTCTGGGTCCTACAGTGTGATTTTTCTCATTAACCACCTTTTTCAGGTTTTCCTCGCCATATTTGGGGTCCTTCTGTGTGAGTTTTTAATTTTCTACTTTTTTTCAAGTTTTCTCGCCATATTCGGGGGTCCTTCAGTGTGAATTTTAATTTTCATTTTTTTCAGTTTTTCTCACCTATTCTGGGTCCTTCAGTGTGAGTTTTTAAATTTGCTCATTTTTCAGGTTTTCTTTTTATATTCCGAGTCCTTCAGTGTGAATTTTTAATATTCCACGTTTTTTCAGGTTTTTTTGGTCATATTCTGGGTGCGATCTTGTGATTCCTCATTTCCACGTTTTTCAGGTTTTTTTGTTTTTTTTTTGCCGTATTCCAGGTCCTTCAGTGTGAATTTTTAATTTTCCTCGTTTTTTCAGTATTTCTCGCCATATTCTGGGTAATACAGTGTGAATTTTTAATGTTTCCACTTTTTTCATGGTGTCTTCGCCATATTCTGGGACCGACAGTGTGAATTTTTAATTTTTCACTTTTTCAGGGTTTCTCAGCATATTCTGGTTCCTGCAGTGTGATTTTCTCATTTTCCCACGTTTTTACAAATTTTATGGTAATTCCAGTTCCTACAGTGTGATTTTTCTCATTTTCCAGCCTTTTTTCAGGTTTTCCTCGCCATATTCTGGTCCTTCAGTGTGAGTTTGTAATTTTCTACTTTTTTCAGGTTTTCTCGCAATATTCTAGGTCTTTCAGTGTTAATTTTTAATTTTCCACGTTTTTTAGGTTTTTTTCGTCATATTCTGGGTCCTATAGTGTGATATTCTCATTTCCTCGTTTTTTCAGTTTTTCTTGCCATATTCCTGGTATTTCAGTGTGAATTTTTAACTTTCCACGTTTTTCAGTATTTTCTCGCCATATTGTAGGTAATACAGTGTTAATTTTAAATTTTCCACTTTTGTCATGCATTCTCGCCATATTCTGTGTCCAACATTGTGAATTTTTTTTTTTTTTTTGGGTTTTCGAGACAGGGTTTCTCTGTGTAGCCCTGGCTGTCCTGGAACTCACTTTGTAGACCAGGCCTGGGCCTCGAACTCAGAAATCGCCTGCCCTCTGCCTCCCAAGTGCTGGGATTAAAGGCGTGCGCGCCACCACGCCCGGCGTGAATTTTTAATTTTCACGTTTTACAGGGTTTCTAGGCACTATTCTGGGTCCTGCAGTTTTGATTCTCACATTTTCCACGTTTTTCATGTTTTTTCGCAATTCTGGGTCCTACAGTGTGATTATTCTAATTTTCCCACCTTTTTCAGGTTTTCTCACCATATTCGTGGTCCTTCAGTGTGAGTATTTAATTATCTACTTTTTTCAGGGTTTCTTGCCAAATTCTGGGTCCTACAGAGTATATTTTTAATATTCCACCACGTTTTCAGGGTTTCTTGGCATATTCTGGGTCCTACAGTGTGATTTTCTCATTTTCCGCTTTTTTCAATTTTTCCCATTACTGTGTCCTACAGTATGATTTTCTCATTTTCCACCTTTTTCAGGTTTTCTCGCTATATTTGGGGGTCCTTCAGTGTAAGTTTTTTATTCTCTACTTTTTTCAGGGTTTCTCGCCATATTCTGGGTCCTACAGCGTGTATTTTTAATTTTCTACTCTTTCAGGGTTTCTCGCCATATCTGGGTCCTTCAGTGTGCGTTTTTATTTTACTTGTTTTTCTGGTTTTCTCGCCATATTCCAGGTCCTTCAGATGTGAATTTTTAATTTTCCACGTTTTTCAGTATTTCTCGCCATATTCTAAGTAATACAGTGTGATTTTTAATTTTCAACGTTTTTCATGGATTCTCGCCATATTCTGTGTCCCAAAGTGTGAATATTTAATTTTTACATATTTCAGGATTTCTCGGCACATTTTGGGTCCTGCTGTGTGATTTTCCTCATTTTTCCACGTTTTTCAAGTTTTTACGTAATTCTGGGTCCTTCAGTGTGAGTTTATAATTGTTCCTTCGTTTTTCAGGATTTCTTTGCCATATTCAGG
>NW_028227319.1:198305-259817 GCF_978045245.1 Mus caroli | reverse complement strand
TAAAAACATGGAAAATTAAAAATTCACACTGTAGGACCAGAATATGGCAAGAAACATTGAAAAACGTTGGAAATTAAAAATTTACACCGAAGGACCTAGAATATGGCGAGAAAACATTAAAAACGAGGAAGATTAAAAGCTCACACTGAAGGACCAAGAATATTGCAAGAAAACCTGAAAAAAGTAGAAAATTAAAAAATCACAGTGAAGGACACCGAATATGGCGAGAAAACCTGAAAAAGATGGAAAATGAGAATAATCACAGTGTAGGAACCTGAAACATGACGAAAAAAACTTAAAAACGTGGAAAATTAAAAATTCACACTGTAGGACCAGAATATGGCAAGAAACTTTCAAAAAAGTTGGAAATTAAAAATTTACACTGAAGGACCTAGAATATGGCGAGAAAACATTAAAAACGAGGAAGATTAAAAACTCACACTGAAGGACCAAGAATATGGCAAGAAAACCGAAAAAAAAAAAGGAAAATTAAATATTCACACTGTAGGACGCAGAAGTATGGCAAGAAACACTGAAAAACGTGGAAAATTAAAAATTCACACTGTAGGACCAGATTATTGAAGGAAACCTTGAAAAACGTGGGAAATTAAAAATTCACACACTAGGACCAAAAATATGCCGAGAAAACCTGAAAAAGGTGGAAAATGATTAAATCACACTGTAGGACTCAAATATGACGAAAAAAAATCTTAACAACTTGGAAAATTAAAAATTTACACTGTTGGACCCAGAATCTAGGAAGAAACCCTGAAAAAAAGTAGAAAATTAAAAACTCACACTGAAGGACCCCGAATATGGGGGAGAAAACCTGAAAAAGGTGGAAAATTAGAAAATCACACTGTAGGACCCAGAATTGCGAAAATACTTGAAAAAAGGTCGAAATTGAGAAAATCACACTGTAGGACCCAGAATATGCCGAGAAACCCTTAAAAACGTGAAAATGAAAAATTCGCAATGTAGGACCCAGAATATGGCGAGAAACCATGAAAAACGTGGAAAATTAAAATTCACACTGTAGGACCCAGAATATGGCAAGAAACCATGAGAAACGTGGAAAATTGAAAATTCACACTGTAGGACCAGAATATTGAAGGAAACCTTGAAAAACATGGCAAATTAAAAATTCACACACTAGGACCAAAAATATGCCTAGAAAACCTGAAAAAGGTGGAAAATGATTAAATCACACTATAGGACCCAAATATGACGAAAAAAACTTAAAAACTTAAAAAATTAAAAATTCACACTGTAGGACCCAGATTATTGCGAGAAACAGTGAAAGACGTGGAAAATTAAAAATTCACACAGTAGAACCAGAATACGGCAAGAAACCTTGAAAAACGTGAAAAATTAAAAATTCACACTGAAGGACCTGGAATATGGCAAAAAAACCTGAAACACATGGAAAAATTAAATATTCACACTGTAGGACCTAGAATATGACGAAAAAAACTGAAAAACATGGAAAATAAAAAATTCACACTGTAGGACATGGAATATTGTGAGGAAAACCTGAAAAACGTGGAAAATTTAAAATTCACACTGAAAGACCTGGAATATGGCGAAAAAAAACTGAAAAAAATTGGAAAATTAAAAATTCCCACTGAAGGACCTAGGATATGGCAAGAATCTCTGAAAAACGTGGAAAATGAGAAAATCACACTATAAGACCCAGAATATACCCAGAAACCCGGAAAAAAGTGAAAAATTAATAATTCACACTGTAGGACACAGAATATGGCGAGAAACCCTGAAAAACGTGAAAAATTGAAAATACATGCTGTAGGTTCTGAAAGACTCCAAAACTCCCAAAGGGAGGCACTTACTCAAGCCTCGGGTCAGCCGCGCACCCAAGAAGACACTGAGACCGGTACTTAAGATGTATAGAGAGTAAGATTTAATACAGCAACAACAAGAAAGCAAACAAAAGCACATATACCAGATATCTGGGGTCGGATCTCATGCAGCCTGCAAGGTGCAGAGGAGATTCGGCAATTAGCCCAAACTTTTCACAAGCTTTTATAGGAAATAGCCAGGTAAAAAGTACAAGTTTTACGTCACCAAGGTGTTCTGCCAAGGGGCTTTACATAACCAAGGGGTCGTGTCCTATATTTTGGCAATGTACTCGATCTATTGGAACATTCTGGGACAGTACCAGGAGGCCCCTATCTCAAAAATGTTTCTTGGCATAGTCTTCAGTTGGGAGGGGTAGGACTAGGTTTTTTCCAGGAGACCCCTTATCTAAAAAATGTTCCTGGAGCAGTTTCCAATTGGGAGGGGGTACCTTGGGGTAAAAAGTTCAGGAGTGCTCCGGGAACTATCTCTGGATGGGAGGGGTAAGAGAACTCTGAGCTGAAGAGTTCATGGAGAGTTCAGTAATTTCACTCTTTCATTAACTCTTTCAGTTCCAGAATATGGCGAGAAACCCTGAAAAAAGTAGAAAATTAAAAACTCACACTGAAGGACCCCGAATATGGCAAGAAAATCTAAAAAGGTGAAAAATGAGGAAATCACACTGCTGGACCAGAATATGCGAAGAAACCCTGAAAAACGTGAAAATTAAAATTCATACTGTTGGACCCAGTATATGGCGATAAACCATGAAAAAAGTGGAAAATAAAAATTCACACTGTATTACCCAGAATATGGCGAGAAACAATGGTAAAACGTGGTAAATAAAAAATTAACACTTAAGGACCTGGAATATGGCAAAAAAAAAAACCCTGAAAAACGTAAAAATGAGAAAATCAAACTGTAGGACTCAGAATGTGACGAAAAATTCTGAAAAATGTGGAAAAATAAAAATTCACACTGAAGGACCACGAAAAACTCGAGAAAACCTGAAAACGAAGAAAATTAAAAACTCACATTGAAGGACCCAGAATATGGGGAGAAAACCTGAAAAACAAGCAAAATTAAATATTCACACTGTAGGACCCAGAATATGGCGAAAACACTGAAAAACGTGTAAAAATTAAAAATTTACACTGTAGAACCAGAATATGGCAAGAAACTTTGAAAAACCAGTAAAATTAAAAATTCACACTGTAGGACCCAGAATATGCCAAGAAAACCAGAAAAAGTTGGAAAATGAAAAAATCAAATGTAGTACCCAGAATATGAAAAAAACCTTAAAAACTTTTAAAATTAAAATTCACACTCTAGGACCCAGAATATTTCGAGAAACACTGAAAAACGTGGAAACTTTAAAATTCACACTGTAGGACGCAGATTATGGCGAGAAACCCTGAAAAAAGTAGAAAATTAAAAACTCAAACTGAAGGACCCCGAATATGGCGAGAAAACCTGAAAAAGGTTGAAAATGAGAAAATCACACTGTAGGACCGAGAATTGTGAAAAAGTTGAAAAACTTCGACAATGAGAAAATCACATTGTAGGACCCAGAATATGCCGAGAAACCCTGAAAAACGTGGAAAATTAAAAATACACGTGGTAGGACCCAGTAAATGGCAAGAAACCCTGAAAATCATGGAATTTTAAAAATTCACACTGTAGGACCAGAATATGGCAAGAAACCTTGAAAAACATGGAAAATTAAAAATTCACATGGTAGGACCAGAATATGGCAAGACACCTTGAAAAAGGTGGAAAATTAAAAATTCACACAGTATTACCCAGAATATGCCAAGAAAACCTGAAAAGGTGGAAAATTGAAAATTCACACTGTGGGACCCAAAATATGGCGAGAGAAACACTGAAAAACATGGAAAATTAAAAATTCACACTGTAGGACCAGAATATGGCAAGAATCCTTGAAAAACGAGGAAAATTAAAAATTCTCACTGTAGGACCCAAAATATGCTGAGAAAGTCTGAAAAACGTGTCAAATTAAAAACTCACAATGAAGAACCCAGAATATGGCAAGAAAACCTGAAAAACGAGGAAAATTAAAAACTCACACTGAAGGACCCAGAATATGAAAAAAAAAACCTGAAAAACATGGAAAATTAAAAATTAATACTGTAGGTCAAAGAATATTGTGAGAAAACCTGAAAAACATGGAAAATTAAAAATTCGCACTGAAGTTCCTAGGATATGGCAATAAACCCTGAAAAAGGTGGAAAATGATAAAATCACACTATAAGACCCAGAATATGCCAAGAAACACTGAAACAAGTGGAAAATTAAAAACTCACACTGAAGGACTCAGAATATGCCAAGAAACCTGAAAAAGATGGAAAATGAGAAAATCACACTACAGAACCCAGAATATGGCGAGAACCACTGAAAAAGGTGGAAAAGGAGAAATTCACACTGTAGGACACAGAATATGGCGAGAAACCGTGAAAAAAGTAGAACATTAAAAACTCACACTGAAGGACCCCGAATATGGCGAGAAAACCTGAAAAAGGTGGAAAATGTGAAAATCACACTGTAGGACACAGAATTGCGAAAAAACTTGAAAAAGGTTGAAAATGAGAAAATCACACTGCAGGACCCAGAATATGACAAAAAAAAGTGAAAAACGTGGAAAATTAAAAATTCACACTGAAGGACCTGGAATATGGCGAGAAAACCTATAAAACGAGGAAAATTAAAAACTCACACTGAAGGACCCAGAATATGGCGAGAAAACCTGAAAAAGGTGGAAAATGAGAAAATCACACTGTAGGACACAGAATTGCGAAAAAACTTGAAAAAATTGGAAAATGAGAAAATCACACTGCAGGACCCAGAATATGCCGAAAAACCGTGAAAAACGTGGAAAATTAAAAATTCAGACTGAAGGACCCGGAATATGGCAAGAAAACCTGAGAAAAGGAGAAAATTAAAAATTCACACTGAAGGACCCCGAATATGGCGAGAAAACCTGAAAAAGGTTGAAAATGAGAATAATCACACTGTAGGACCCAGAATTGGGAAAAAACTTGAAAAACGTCATAAATGAGAAAATCACACTGTGGGACCCAGTATATGGCGAGAAACACTGAAAAACGTGGAAAATTAAACTACACGCTGTAGATCCCAGAATATGGCGAGAAACCGTGAAAAAAATAGAAAATTAAAAACTCACATGGAAGTACCCCTAATATAGGGAGAAAACCTGAAAAAGGTTGAAAATGAGTATAATCATACTGTAGAAACCAGAATTATGAAAAAACTTTATAAACGTGGAAAATGAGAAAATCACACTGCAGGACCCAGAATATGCGGAGAAACACTGAAAAAAGTGAAAATTAAAAATTCACACTGTATTAACCAGAATATGGCAAGAAATAAAAAAAAAACATGGAAAATTAAAAATTCACAGAAAAGGACCTGGAATATGGCAAGAAAACCTGAAAAACCTGGAAATGAGAAAAATCACACTGTAGGACCCCAGAATATGTTGAAAAAAACCTGAAAAACGTGGAAAATTAAAACTCATACTGAAGGACCCAGAATATGGCAAGAAAACCTGAAAAAAGTAGAAAATTAAAAATTCACACTGAAGGACCCCGAATACCTGGAGAAAACCTGAAAAATGTTGAAAATGAGAATAATCGCACTGTAGGACCCAGAATTGGGAAAAATCTTGAAAAACGTCATAAATGAGAAAATCACACTGTAAGACCCAGAATATGGCGAGAAACCCTGAAAAACGTGGAAAATTAATATACACGCTGTAGAACCCAGAACATGGCGAGAAACACTGAAAAAAGTAGAAAATTAAAAACTCACATGGAAGGACCCCAAATATGGCTAGAAAACTTGAAAAAGCTGGAAAATGAGAATATCACACTGTAGAACCCAGAATTACAAAAAAAAATTGAAAAACGTTGAAAATGAGAAAATTACACATCAGGACTCACAATATGCAGAGAAACCCTGAAAAAAGTATAAATTAAAAATTCACACTGTCAGACACAGAATATGGCGATAAACTATGAAAAAAGTGGAAAATAAAAAAGTCACACTGTATTAACCAGAATATGGCAAGAAATACAAAAAAAAAAAAAGTGGAAAATTAAAAATTCACAGAATAGGACCTGGATTATGGCAAGAAAACCTGATAAAAGTGTAAATGAGAAAATCACACTGTAGGACCCCAGAATATGATGAAAAAACCTGAAAACGTGGAAAATTAAAAATTCACACTGAAGAACCCAGAATATGGCGAGAAAACCTAAAAAACTAGGAAAATTAAAAACTCACACTGAAGGACCCAGAATATGGCGAGAAAACCTGAAAAGGGTGGAAAATGGGAAAATCACACTGTAGGACCCAGAATTACGAAAAAACTTGAAAAACATCGAAAATGAGAAAATCACACTGCAGGACCGAGAATATGCCGAGAAACCCTGAATAAAGTGAAAATTAAAAATTCACAGTGAGGGACCCGGAATATGGAGAGAATACCTAAAAAACGAGGAAAATTAAAAACTCACACTGAAGGACCCAGAATATGGCGAGAAAACCTGAAAAAAATAGAAAATTAAAAATTCACACTGAAGGACCCCGAATATGTGGAGAAAACCTGAAAAAGGTTGAAAATGAGAATAATCACACTGTAGGACCCAGAATTGGGAAAAAAACTTGAAAAACGTCATAAATGAGAAAATCACACTGCAGGACCCAGAATATGCCGAGAAACACTGAAAAAAAGTGAAAATTACAAATTCACACTCTCGGACCCAGAATATGGCGATAAACCATGAAATAAGTGGAAAATTAAAAATTGACACTGTATTAACCAGAATATGGCAAGAAATAAAAAAAAAAGTGGAAAATTAAAAATTCACAAAAAAGGACCAGGATTATGGCAAGAAAACCTGAAAAACGTGGAAATGAGAAAATCACAATGTAGGACCCCAGAATATGATGAAAAAAACCAGAAAACGTGGAAAATTAAAAATTCACACTGAAGGACCCGGAATATGGCGAGAAAACCTAAAAAACGAGGAAAATTAAAAACTCACACTGAAGGACCCAGAATATGGCAAGAAAACCTGAAAAAAGTTGAAAATTAAAAATTCACACTTAAGGACCCCGAAATGGGGAGAAAACCTGAAAAAAGTTGAAAATGAGAATAATCGCAGTGTAGGATCCAGAACTGGGAAAAAACTTGAAAAACGTCATAAATGAGAAAATCACACTGTAGGACCCAGAATATGGCGAAAAACCCTGAAAAAAGTAGAAATTAAAAACTCACACAGAAGGACCCCAAATATGGCGAGAAAACCTGAAAAAGCTGGAAAATAAGAAAATCACACTGTAGGACCCAGAATTACGAGAAAACTTGAAAAACGTCGAAAATGAGAAAATTACACTGCAAGACCCAGAATATGCCAAGAAAACCTGAAAAAATTGAAAATTAAAAATTCACACTGTCAAACTCAGAATATAGCGATAAACCATGAAAAAAGTGGAAAATTAAAAATTGACACTGTATTAACCAGAATATGGCAAGAAATTAAAAAAAAAGTGGAAAATTAAAAATTCACAAAAAAGGACCAGGATTATGGCAAGAAAACCTGAAAAAACGTGGAAATGAGAAAATCACAATGTAGGACCCCAGAATATGATGAAAAATCCAGAAAATGTGGAAAATTAAAAATTCACACTGAAGGAGCTGGAATATGGCAAGAAAACCTAAAAAACGAGGAAAATTAAAAACTCACACTGAAGGACCCAGAATATGGCGAGAAAACCTGAAAAAAGTAGAAAATTAAAAATTCACACTGAAGGACCCCGAATATGTGGAGAAAACCTGAAAAAGGTTGAAAATGAGAATAATCACACTGTAGGACCCAGAATTGGGAAAAAACTTGAAAAACGTCATAAATGAGAAAATCACACTGCAGGACCCAGAATATGCCGAGAAACACTGAAAAAAAGTGAAAATTAAAAATTCACACTGTCGGACCCAGAAGATGGCGATAAACCATGAAAGAAGTGGAAAATTAAAAATTCACACTGTATTAACCAGAATATGGCAAGAAATACAAAAAAACATAGAAAATTAAAAATTTACAGAAAAGGACCTGGAATAAGGCAAGAAAACCTGAAAAACGTGGAAATGAGAAAATCACACTGTAGGACCCCAGAATATGCTCAAAATCATGGAAAACGTGGAAAATTAAAAATTCACACTGAAGGACCCGGAATATGGCAAGAAAACCTAAAAAACGAGAAAAATTAAAAACGCACACTGAAGGACCCAGAATATGGCGAGAAAACCTGAAAAAGCTGGAAAATAAGAAAATCTCACTGTAGGACCCAGAATTACGAGAAAACTTGAAAAACGTCGAAAATTAGAAAATTACACTGCAAGACCCAGAATATGCCGAGAAACCCTGAAAAAAGTGAAAATTACAAATTCACACTCTCGAACCCTGAAGATGGCGATTAACCATGAAAAAAGTGGAAAATTAAAAATTCACACTGTATTAACCAGAATATGGCAAGAAATAAAAAAAAAGTGGACAATTAAAAATTCACAAAAAAGGACCAGGATTATGGCAAGAAAACCTGAAAAACATGGAAATGAGAAAATCACAATGTAGGACCCCAGAATATGATGAAAAAAACAGAAAACGTGGAAAATTAAAAATTCACACTGAAGCACCCGGAATATGGCGAGAAAACCTAAAAAACGAGGAAAATTAAAAACTCACACTGAAGGACCCAGAATATGGCAAGAAAACCTGAGAAAAGTAGAAAATTAAAAATTCACAGTGAAGGACCCCGAATATGTGGAGAAAACCTGAAAAAGGTTGAAAATAGGAATAATCACACTGTATGACCCAGAATTGGGAAAAAAACTTGAAAACCGTCATAAATGAGAAAATCACACTGCAGGACCCAGAATATGCCGAGAAACACTGAAAAAAAGTGAAAATTACAAATTCACACTCTCGAACCCAGAAGATGGCGATTAACCATGAAAAAAGTGGAAAATTAAAAATTCACACTGTCTTAACCAGAATATGGCAAGAAATACAAAAAAACATAAAAATTAAAAATTTACAGAAAAGGACCTGGAATAAGGCAAGAAAACCTGAAAAACGTGGAAATGAGAAAATCACACTGTAGGACCCCAGAATATGCTCAAAAACCATGGAAAACATGGAAAATTGTGCGAAGAAACACCGAAAAAGATGGAAAATGAGAAAATCATACTGTAGGACCCAAAATATGAAGAAAAATACTTAAAAAAAGTGGAAAATTAAAAATTCACACTGTAGGACCCAGAATATGGTGAGAAACCCCTGAAAAACGTGGAAAATTTAAAATTAACACTGAAGGACCTGGAATATGGTGAGAAAAACTGAAAAACAAGGAAAACTAAAAACTCACATTGAAGGACACAGAATATGTCGAGAAAACCTGAAAAACATGGAAAATTAAATATTCACACTGTAGGACACAGAATATGGCAAGAAAATCTGAAAATGGTGGAAAATGAGAAAATTACACTGTAGGACCCAGAATTGTGAAAAAACTTGAAAAACGTCAAATGAGAAAATCACACTGTAGGACCCAAAATATGACCAAAAAAACCTGAAAAACGTGGAAAATTTAAAATTCACACTGTAGGATGCGGAATATGGCGAGAAACCCTGAAAAAAGTACAAAATTAAAAATTCACACTGAAGGACCCCGAATATGGCAAGAAAACGTGAAAAATTGGAAAATGAGAAAATCACACTGTAGGACCCAGAATTGCGAAAAAACTTTAAAAACTTCGAAAATGAAAAATTACACTCTAGGACCCACAATATGCCGAGAAACCCTGAAAAACTTGTAAAAATTAAAATTAAAATCTGTAGGACTCAGAATATGGCAAAAATCCCTGAAAAAATAAGAAAAGAAAAACTCACATTGAAGGACTCAGTATGGCGAGAAAACCTCAGAAAGGTGGAAAATCAGAAAATCACACTGTAGGAATCAGAATTGCGAAAAAACTTGTAAAATGTGGAAAATGAGAAAAATCAAACTGTAGGACCAAGAATATGCCAAGAAACCCTGAAAAAACGTGGAAAATTAAAAACTCACACTTAAGGACCCGGAATATGGCAAGAAAACCTGAAAAAGTTGGAAAATGAGAAAATCACACTGTGGGACAGAGAATTGCGAAAAGACTTGAAAAACGTGGAAAATGAGAAAATCACACTGTAGGACCCAGAATATACCGAGAAACCATGACAAACGTGGAAAATTGAAAATTCACACTGAAGGACCCAGAATATGGCACGAAAACCTTAAAAACGAGGAAAATTAAAAACTCACAATGAAGGACCCAGAATATGGCGAGAAAACCTGAAAAACATGGAAATTAAATATTCACACTGTAGGACCCAGAATATGGCAAAAAACACTGAAAAACATGGAAAATTAAAAATTTACACAGTAGGTCCAGAATATGGGAAGAAACCTTGACAAATATGGAAAATTAAAAATTTACACTGTAGGACCCAGAATATGCCGAGAAAATCTGAAAAAGGTGGAAAATTAATAATTCACACAGTAGGAAGCAGAATATGGTGAGAAATCCTGAAAAAAGTAGAAAATTAAAAATTTACACTGAAGAACTCTGAATATGGCGAGAAAACCTGAAAAAGGTGGAAAATGAGAAAATGACACTGTAGAACCCAGAATTTCCAAAAAACTTTAAATACTTCGAAAATGAAAAATCACACTCTAGGGCCCAGAATATGCCGAGAAACCCTGAAAAACGTGGAAAATTAATAATACACGCTGTAGGGCCCAGATTATGGCGAAAAACCCTGAAATAGTAGATAAAAAAACCTCACACTGAAGGATCCGGAATATAGCAAGAAAACTTGAGAAAGATGGAAAATGAGAAAAATCACACTGTAGGACACAGAATTACGAAAAAAAACTTGAAAAACGTGGAAAATGAGTAAATCACACTGTAGGACCCAGGTTTGCCGAAAACCATGAAAATCGTGGAAAATTTAAAATTCACACTGAAGGACCCGGAATATATGAGAAAACCTTAAAAACGAGGAAAATTAAAAACTCACACTGAAGGACCCAGAATATGGCGAGAAATACTGAAAAACGTGGAAAATTTAAAATTCACACTGTAGCACCCAGAATATGGCCACAAACCCTGAAAAAAGTAGGAGATTAAAAACTCACACTGAAGGACACGGAATATGGCAAGAAAACCTTAAAAAGGTGGAAAATGAGAAAATCAACTGTAGGACACAGAAATGCGAAAACAATTGAAAAAAGTGGAAAATGAGAAAATCACACTGTAGCACCCAGAATATGCAAAGAAGCCCTGAAAAATGTGGAAAATTTAAAATTCACACTGTAGGACACAGAATAAGGTGAGACACCCTGATAAAAATAGAAAATTAAAAATTCACACTGAAGGACCCAGAATATGCCAAGAAAACCTGAAAAACATAGAAAATTAAATATGCACACTGTAGGACTCAGAATATAGCCAGAAACACTGAAAATCGTGGAAAATTTAAAATATACACTGTAGGACCCAGAATATTGCCAGAAACCCTGAAAAAAGTAGAAAATTAAAAACTCACACTGAAGGACACAGAATATGGCGAGAAAACCTGAAAATGGTGGAAAAGAGAAAATCACACTGTGGGACCCAGAATATGACAAAAAATATTTTAAAACATGGAAAATTAAAAATTCACACTGTAGGTCCCAGAATAAGGCTAGAAACCATTAAAAAAGTGGAAAATTAAAAATTCACACTGTAGGACCCAGAATATGACTAGAAACACTGAAAATCGTGGAAAATTAAAAATTCAGACTGAAGGACACAGAATCTCGAAAAAACTTCTAAAAAGTGGATAATGACAAAATCACAATGTAGGACCCAGAATATGCCGAGAAACCCTGAAAAAACGCAGAAAATTAAAAACTCACACTTAAGACCTGGAATATGGCAAGAAAGCCTGAAAAAGTTGAAGAAACACTGAAAAAAGTAGAAAATTAAAAACTCACACTGAAGGACCCCAAATATGGCAAGAAAACCTGAAAAAAGTAGAAAATTAAAAATACACACTGTAGGACCCGAAATATGGCAAGAAAACCTGAAAAAGGTGGATAATGAGAAAATCACACTGTAGGACCCGGAATATGCCGAGAAACCCTGAAAAACGAGGAAAACTAAAAACTCACACTGAAGGACACAGAATATGGCGAGAAAACCTGAAAATGGTGGAAAAAGAGAAAATCACACTGTGGGACCCAGAATATGACAAAAAATATTTTAAAACATGGAAAATTAAAAATTCACACTGTAGGTCCCAGAATAAGGCGAGAAACCATTAAAAAAGTGGAAAATTAAAAATTCACACTGTATTACCCAGAATATGGCAAGAAATACTGAAAAATGAGGAAAATTAAAAATTCACACTGAAGGACCTGGAATACTGCAAAAAAAAAAAAAAAAAAAAAACCCTGAAAAACGTGGAAATGGGGATATCACAAGGTCGGACCCATAATATGACCAAAAAACCTAAAAATGAGGAAAATTAAAAACTCTCACTGAAGGACCCAGAATAGGTGAGAAAAACTTAAAAAAGTAGAAAATTAAAAATTCACACTGAAGGACCCCCGAATATGGCGAGAAAACTTGAAAAAATAGAAAATTAAAAACTCACACAGAAGGACCCCAAATATGGCGAGAAAACCTGAAAAAGGTGGATAATGAGAAAATCACACTCTAGGACCAAGAATTACGAAAAAACTTCAAAAACGTGGAAAATGAGAAAATCACACTGCAGGACCCAGAATATGCCAAGAAACCCTGAAAAAGGTGAAAATTAAAAATTCACACTGTAGGACCCAGATTATGGCAAGAAACCCTGAAAAAAGTGGAAAATTAAAAATTCACACTGTATTACCCAGAATATGGCAAGAAATACGGAAAAACGTGGAAAATTAAAAATTCACACTGAAGGACCTGGAATACGGCAAGAAAACTTGAAAAACGTGGAAATGACAAAATCACACTGTAGACCCAGAACATGCCGAAAAAACCTGAAAAACGTAGAAAATTAAAAATTCACACTGAAAGACCCTGAATATGGTGAGAAAACTTAAAAAACGAGGGAAATTAAAAACTCACATTGAAGGACCCAGAATAGGTGAGAAAAACTGAAAAAAGTAGAATATTAAAAATACACACTGAATGACCCCCGAATATGGCGAGAAATCCTGAAAAACGAGGAAAATTATAAACTCACACTGAAGGACCCAGAATTACGTAAAAACTTGAAAAACGTGGAAAATGAGAAAATCACACTGCAGGACCCAGAATATGCCAAGAAACCCTCAAATACGTAAAAATTAAAAATTCACACTTTCGGACACAGAATATGGCGAGAATCCATGAAAAAAGTTGAAAACTAAAAATTCACACTGTATTACGTAGAATATGGTGAGAAATACTGAAAAACGTGGAAAATTAAAAATTCACATTGAAGGACCTGGAATATGGCGAGAAAACCAGAAAAACAAGTAAAATAAAAACTCACAATGAAGGACCCAGAATATGGCGAGAAACCCTGAAAAAAGTAGAATATTAAAAATACACGCTGTAGGACCCAGAATATGGCAAGAAACACTGAAAAAAGTAGAAAATTAAAAACTCACACTGAAGGACCCCAAATATGGCAAGAAAACCTGAAAAAAGTAGAAAATTAAAAATACACACTGTAGGACCCAGAATATGGTGAGAAACCCTGAAAAAAGTAGATAATTAAATACTCACACTGAAGGACCCGGAATATGCCGAGAAACCCTGAAAAACGAGGAAAACTAAAAACTCACACTGAAGGACCCAGAATATGGCGAGAAAACCTGAAAAAGGTTGAAAATGAGAATAATCACACTGTAGGACCCAGAATTGAGAAAAAACTTGAAAAACGTAGTAAATGAGAAAATCACAGTGTAGGAAGCAGAATATGGTGAGAAACCCTGAAAAAGGTCGAAAATTAAAAATACACTCTGTAGGACCCAGAATATGGCAAGAAACCCTGAAAAAAGTAGATAATTAAATACTCACACTGAAGGACCACGAATATGGTGAGAAAACCTGAAAAAGGTGGAAAATTAGAATAATCACACTGTAGGACCCAGAATTGCGAAAAAACATGAAAAACGTGGAAAATGTGAGAATCACACTGCAGGACCCAGAATATGCCGAGAAACCCTGTAAAACGTGAAAATTAAAAATCACAATGTTGGACACAGAATATGGCGAGAAAACATGAAAAAAGTGGAAAATTTAAAATTAACACTGTATTACCTACAATATAGCCAGAAATACTGAAAAACGTGGAAAGTTAAAAATTCAGACTGAAGTACCAGGAATATGGCAAGAAAACCTGAAAAACGTGGAAATGAGAAAATCACACTGTAGGACCTGGAACACAATAAAATTTGTAAAACGTGGAAAATGAGAAAATCACACTGCAGGAACCAGAATATGCCGAGAAACCCTGAAAAAGTGAAAATTAAAAATTCACACTGTCGGTCCCAGAATATGGCAAGACACCATGAAAAAAGTGGAAAATTAAAAATTCACACTGTATTACCCAGAATATGGCAAGAAATACGGAAAAACGTGGAAAATTAAAAATTCACACTGAAGGACCTGGAATACGGCAAGAAAACTTGAAAAACGTGGAAATGACAAAATCACACTGTAGACCCAGAACATGCCGAAAAAACCTGAAAAACGTAGAAAATTAAAAATTCACACTGAAAGACCCTGAATATGGTGAGAAAACTTAAAAAACGAGGGAAATTAAAAACTCACATTGAAGGACCCAGAATAGGTGAGAAAAACTGAAAAAAGTAGAAAATTAAAAATACACACTGAATGACCCCCGAATATGGCGAGAAATCCTGAAAAACGAGGAAAATTATAAACTCACACTGAAGGACCCAGAATTACGTAAAAACTTGAAAAACGTGGAAAATGAGAAAATCACACTGCAGGACCCAGAATATGCCAAGAAACCCTCAAATACGTAAAAATTAAAAATTCACACTTTCGGACACAGAATATGGCGAGAATCCATGAAAAAAGTTGAAAACTAAAAATTCACACTGTATTACGTAGAATATGGTGAGAAATACTGAAAAACGTGGAAAATTAAAAATTCACATTGAAGGACCTGGAATATGGCGAGAAAACCAGAAAAACAAGTAAAATAAAAACTCACAATGAAGGACCCAGAATATGGCGAGAAACCCTGAAAAAAGTAGAATATTAAAAATACACGCTGTAGGACCCAGAATATGGCAAGAAACACTGAAAAAAGTAGAAAATTAAAAACTCACACTGAAGGACCCCAAATATGGCAAGAAAACCTGAAAAAAGTAGAAAATTAAAAATACACACTGTAGGACCCAGAATATGGCGAGAAACCCTGAAAAAAGTAGATAATTAAATACTCACACTGAAGGACCCGGAATATGCCGAGAAACCCTGAAAAACGAGGAAAACTAAAAACTCACACTGAAGGACCCAGAATATGGCGAGAAAACCTGAAAAAGGTTGAAAATGAGAATAATCACACTGTAGGACCCAGAATTGAGAAAAAACTTGAAAAACGTAGTAAATGAGAAAATCACAGTGTAGGAAGCAGAATATGGTGAGAAACCCTGAAAAAGGTCGAAAATTAAAAATACACTCTGTAGGACCCAGAATATGGCAAGAAACCCTGAAAAAAGTAGATAATTAAATACTCACACTGAAGGACCACGAATATGGTGAGAAAACCTGAAAAAGGTGGAAAATTAGAATAATCACACTGTAGGACCCAGAATTGCGAAAAAAACATGAAAAACGTGGAAAATGTGAGAATCACACTGCAGGACCCAGAATATGCCGAGAAACCCTGTAAAACGTGAAAATTAAAAATCACAATGTTGGACACAGAATATGGCGAGAAAACATGAAAAAAGTGGAAAATTTAAAATTAACACTGTATTACCTACAATATAGCCAGAAATACTGAAAAACGTGGAAAGTTAAAAATTCACACTGAAGTACCAGGAATATGGCAAGAAAACTTGAAAAACGTGGAAATGAGAAAATCACACTGTAGGACCTGGAACACAATAAAATTTGTAAAACGTGGAAAATGAGAAAATCACACTGCAGGAACCAGAATATGCCGAGAAACCCTGAAAAAGTGAAAATTAAAAATTCACACTGTCGGTCCCAGAATATGGCAAGACACCATGAAAAAAGTGGAAAATTAAAAATTCACACTGTATTACCCAGAATATGGCAAGAAATACTGAAAAATGAGGAAAATTAAAAATTCACACTGAAGGACCTGGAATACTGCAAAAAAAAAAAAAAAAAAAAAAAAAAAAAAAACAAAAAAACAAAAAAAACAAAAAAACCCTGAAAAACGTGGAAATGAGGAAATCACAAGTTAAAATTAAAATTAAAAATTAAAAATTAAAAATTAAAAATTCACACTGTCGGACACAGAATAAGGCGAGAATCCATGAAAAAAGTGGAAAATTAAAAATTCACACTGTATTACGCAGAATATGGCGAGAAATACTGAAAAACGTGGAAAATTAAAAATTCACACTGACGGACCTGGAATATGGCAAGAAAACCTGAAAAACGTGGAAATGAGAAAATAATACTGTAGGACCCAGAATATGACTAAAAATCCTGGAAACGTGGAAAATTAATAATTCACACCAAAGGACCTGGAATATGGCGAGAACACCTGAAAAAGGAGTTAAATTAAAAACCCTGCCCTGCCTAGCCCTGCTTAGCCTAGCCCTGCCTAAACTAGCCCTGCCCTGCCTAGCCTAGCCCTGCCCTGCCTGACCCTGTTTTTAACCAGGCTGGCCTCGAACTCAGAAACTGACTGCCTCTGCCTCCAGAGTGCTCTCATTAAGAACTAGAGCCACCACTGACTGTTGGGTTTTCTAAGTCTTACATTGGTATGGTGTCTGTTTCTCAGGTGTGAAAGCCTAATTAAGACATGTAGTCAGTCCTAGGTCAGCCATAGCTACAGAGTGAGGCATTATCTAAAACAAAACAAAACAAAACAAAAATAAAAATAATAAAATAAATAAATAAGCAACCACATGATATCTTTTCTTTCTTTAGATGATACTCAGAGCTTGAAGCAGTTCACCCATGAGACCTCAGCTCTGGACATTGAGGCTGTTTCCATAACAAGTATTAGGGCTGAACCTGAGGGGTTCTACTGCTGAGTTGTGTCCCCCACTTAAAAAAAAAAGTTGTTTTCAAAGGCTGCAGGTTCTTAGCACTGTTGCTTGTTACAGTTGAGTCACAGCCCTGAACTTTCAGTGGTAGTTAAAGGCACTGAGACTGGCTTCCTATAGACATAAAATGCCAAGTCTTTGTTATTAAAAAGTTAATCTGGATTCCCCCAACCCCTGGCATCCTAACAATTCCTAGAAAGGAAGACAGGGACCTGGGCAGAAGGGTGCAAGGCTACTGGTGTTTGTAAGTGGTAACAGAAGGCTTTCTCTTGTTGGTACCCTACCCCAAGTTACACTGTCACTTCTTTTTCCTTGTTGTTGTTTTGTCGGTTTGTATTCTCTACATAGCCCCTTTCCCTTCCTAACCTTGGTGGTCCTGAACCTTACTGTCCTTGAACTCAGTGATTTGCCTGTCTTGCTGGGATGAAACTGTGAGCTACCATCCAGAAGGAAGCACCCTACTGAGGTTAGATTGGGGTATCTTCCAGTTTCCTCTATGAACATGCATATGGCAGGCCTGGTCTTTCTTTTTTTTTCTTTTCCTTTTCTTTTTAAAGATTTATTTATTTATTATATTTAAGTATCCTATAGCAATCTTCAGACACTCCAGAAGAGGGTGTCAGATTCTGAAGAATCTAAATCATTCTTATTGTCTGCATATGATGTATATAAACACAGCCTCACATATACTAAAAAAAAAATGAAAGATGGGGCTACAGAGAGGGCTCAACAATTAAGAGCATTGTCTCCTCTTCCAGAGAACCTGGGCTCAATTACCAGTATATATATATGGTGGCCCATCTCCAGTTCCAGGGGATCTAATACTCTGTTCTGGAGTCTGTGGGCACAGCATACACATGCAAAACAGCCTTACACTAAAAATAAAATAGATCATTGAGAGAGAGGAGAGAGAGGGGGTGAGAGAGAGGGGAGGTAATCATACCTCCTGATGAGTTTGAAGACCTGAGCTTCATCACTTACACAAATAAATAAATGCAAAATATTTTTATAAATAAACTCTGCCATTTACCTTTAAAAATTCCTAGAAAACAAGTTCTATGAGCAACAGTTATATTTACTATATCTAAAGGACAGTCATGAGCATATTCTCTAAATAGAAAAAGGTCTGTTAGTCTTAGAAATGGAAAAGACAAACCAAGGAAGATTTGCAATTACATAAGAGGCAGTTCAGCCCAGCTCTTAGGTTGGAAATAAGAGTGGAGAATAGGATACACCTGAAGACAGACAGCCATTGCTTTTTGTTTTGGAGGCTGAAAGGATACACCTGAAGACAGCCATTGCTGTGTGTGCTTGATGGTAATCTGGTAATTTTTTTTTTAATTTTTAAAAATTTTTATCCTCTTTCTTTCTTTCTTTCTTTCTTTCTTTCTTTCTTTCTTTCTTTCTTTCTTTTAATTATTATTTTTTTCTTAGAACGGGTTTCTCTGTGCAGCCCTGGCTGACTTAGAACTCCCTCTGTAAGCCAGGGTGACCTTGAATGCAGAAATCTGCCTGAGGCTAAAGTTGTGTTCCACAATTGCCTCAGCTCTACTCTCATTCTGTGTATGTATGTATATATGTATGAATAGAAGTAATATTAATCCATTAATATCACTTTTTCCTAAAATTCATGTCATTCCTCCTTATCTTTCTCTCTCACTTCCTGTTTGTGTGCATGTGTGTGTTAGTCTAGGGTACACAGATTAAAGAAATCATATTTCCCACGGATTCTTAGAAATAAACAAGGAAGCCGGGTGTGTTGGAGCACCCCTTTAATCCCAGCACTTGGCAGGCAGAGGCCGGCAGATTTCTGCATTCCAGGCCATCCTGGTCTACAGAGTGAGTTCCAAGACACCCAGGGCTACACAAAGACACCCTGTCTTGAACGCCCCTCCCTCCTAAAAATAATAAAGAAGTAATAGACAAAAAGTAAGAGAAAAACATGTGGCCATGGCTGCTGGTGGCTTTTCAGTGACTCCTCACCCTTCTGCACTGGATTCAGTTAAATTCTATTCCACTAGTAGCTGGGAAAGAAGGGGAAGAAACAGAAGCAACCTGGAACAATAGGTCTCGTGACGGCCAGCCACCTCCATCTTGAGAAGGGTGGTCAGTCAGCAGACAAGATGGCCGCCATCCACATGTCGCCTTTCAGCATGGTGAGGTCAATGTGTCAATGTTCAACCGAGTGACATAACAAGGAATTAGACATGCAGACAACAGACATGCAGGCACAGCACCTCCCTTCCCTTCTGTTGTTTGGTAAAAGACACACAATTTTTATTATTTACAGTAAGCCTTAAAAAGCACTCTGACAGCCTCACAGATATCTACCTTCTATGTGATTAGAATTTTTTTTTAATTAATTCTCAGGAGTTGCATGGTGACTTGTCCTAGGTTATGGTGCCCTCTTCTGGCATGTAGTCATATAGGCAGCAGATAGAGCACACACACACACTTACATTGAAAACTAATAGTAATAATAACAACAAACAAACAAGCAAACAAACAAACACACAAATATATAAATAAGAGGGAAAAAGAGATTCTGGCTTCTGCCAGGTTGTGTGGGTGGCAAAGGCAGGCAGGCAGAGAGGACCTCTGTGAGTTTGTGGCTACCCAAGCCTACACTGATAGTTCCAGAACAGACTGACTGGGCTACACCAAGAGAAACCCTACCTCGAGGCAAAAGAAAACAAAAGCAGAGAAGGTTCTGGCTTTTATTTTACTGATCTGTCTGTCTGTCTTTCTTTCACCAGGCTGGCCTCGAACTCAGAAACTGACTGCCTCTGCCTCCCGAGTGCTCTCATTAAGAGCTTGAGCCACCCCTGAATGTCGGGTTTTCTAAGTCTTATCTTGCTCTTGGTGTCTGTTCTCAGCTGTGAAATCCTAATTAACACATGTAGTCAGTCCTGGGTCAGCCAGAGCTACAGACTGAGGCCTTATCTAAAACCAAATAAAACAACACAAAACAACAAATAGAAATAATAAAATACATAAATTAAGCAACCACATCATATCTTTTCTCTCTCTAGATGGTACTCAAAAATTGCAGCAGTTTGCCTGTGAGACTTCAGCTCTGGACATTGAGGCTGTTTCCCTACCAAGTAATAGGGCTGAACTTGAGGAGCTCTACAGCTCAGTTGTGTCCCCTGCTTTTTAAAATAAAAGAGTTGTTTTCAAAGGCTGCAGGTTCTTACCACTGTTGCTTGTTACAGATGAATTATAGCCCTGAACTTTCAATGGTACTTAAAGGCACAGACAGGTGCTTCCTATAGACATAAGAGCCCAAGTCTTGTGGTCATAACCAGTGGTAATAACCTGGGCGGAAGGGTGCAAGGCTTCTTGTGTTTGTAAGTGGTAACAGAAGGCTTTCTCTTGTTGGTACCCTATCACAAGCTACACTGTCTATTCTTTTTCCTGGTTAGTGTTTCCTTGCTTTGTTTTCACTACATAGCTCCTTCCTCTTCATAGCACTGGCTGTCCTGAACCAGGCAGTCCTTGAAATCAGTGATTTGCCTGTCTTGCTGGGATTACACTCTGAGCTACCATCCAGAGGGAAGCAACCTGCTGAGGATAGACTGCTCTCTCTCCAGGTTTCCCCTATGAACATGCAAATGTCAGTCCTGCCTGGTCTTTCTTTTTTTTATCCTTTTAAAAAAATGTTTATTTATTTATTTATGTACTTATTAGATATAAGTACACTGTAGCTGTCTTCAGACACTCCAGAAGAGGGTGTCAGATTCTGGAGAATCTAAATCCCTCTTTTGGTCTGCATTTGACGTACATAAACACAGCCTCACATATACTTCTAAAAATTTAAAGATGGGTGGGGCCACTGAAAGGGCTCAACAATTAACAGCATTGTCTCCTCTTCCAGCGAACCTGGGCTCAACTACCAGCAATTATATTGTGGCCCATCTCCAGTTTCAGGAAATCTGATACTCTGTTCTGGCTTCAGTGGGCACAGTATACACATGCAAACACCCTTACACTAAAAATAAAATACATCATTGAGAGAGAGGAAAGAGGGCTTTTGAGAGAGAGAGAGAGGGGGGAGGTCATCTTACCTCTTGACAGGTTTGAAAAATCAGAGTTTCATCACTCACACAAATAAATAACTGCAAAATATTTTTTAACAAATTCAGCCATTTACCCTTAAAAATATCATGAAAAGAAGTAAGTTCTATGAGCAACAGTTAGATTGACTGTATCTAAAGGATAGTCATGAGCATATTCTCTAAACAGAAAAAGGTCTAGTAATCTTAGAAATGGAAAAGAGAAACCAAGTCTTTCTTCATATAAAAGCATACAGTAAGTGGACATTTAAAACTAAAAGAGGCTACAGTGTTGCATGGCGGTGGAGATCAGTCCAACCTTGGGAAAGTCACACGTGAACCCCTTTAAGTTGGGGTTGCAGGGAGGTGATGATTGGTTCCTTCCTATGCTGGTTCTTTTGTGCCTCTTCTTTCCATGATTAGGAAGGTTTACAATTACATAATGAGGCAGCTCAGCCAAGCCCTTAATTTGGAAATAGGACTAGAGGATAGGATACACCTGAAGACAGACAGCCATTGCTCTGTGTTCTTGATGCTTCAATGGAAGCATCTGGTATTCTGAGTGCAGTGTGATAGGTCCCATTCCAGAGGCATAGGTAAGAACCAGATTCCTGGCACTCTGACAGAAAAGGACCCAGGAGAAGCCCCGAGGGTGGGTGTGGATAGGACATTGCCTGAGCCTCCTTTGGGTCAGATCCGTACCCCTGGATTGGTTGCACCCTCACTAGGATCCCCAACTTAAACCTACTGACATCTAGGTTAGTCATTTGAGCTCTAGTTGGATTCCCTTGACTGACCTGTTGGCCCCTATGGCCACCCTAAGTCAGCTCCCAGATCCTGTGCCACCTAGGCTCAGACTTGACAGGCTATGTCTGTTAACAACAAATTCAGGGTGCCAGACTCACAGGAGACATTTCTTACATTTAGATTACGTTCAGTTTGGGGGAAACAGAGGACAACACAGACGTCGGTTGAGGCCAATATACAGTTTAGTAAGCAAATACTGATCAGATGCACAAGGACCTGCTACAGCGATGGAAACAGGTTTAACCATGCTCCTCCAGTGCCAGCCATGGCTTTGCCTGTCTGCATTGTATTTCTAAGATATCCCAACGGAGCAGGTGCTCACCAAGGATTTGCTCTGGGGATGCTTACCCAGTGGTGGTCACAATTATAAACTTCTAAGCTAAAGAACAGTTCCCCATCTAGCACAGTCGTTAGAGCACGAGATTATTAATATCAGGGTCGTTGGTTTGAGCCCAAAGTTAGATGAGATGTTATTTTAGTTGGGGCTCGACTGGAGATAATGATGGCACTTCACAGGAGTGCCCCATGGTTGGGGTTCTGCTTTCTGTATCTCTGACATTTCTGTATCTCTGAACTGGAGGTATGGAGCATTTGGTGGGTCTTTTGCTCTGCTTGAAGCAGCACTGGGTGTACTAAATTGCAGAGGGTGCAAGTGTTACAGACTCTACACTAGTTTTGACATTCTCGAGCAATTGCGGCACTGGGTAGTCTTGGATTACCCTTTTCAGGTAGATCTGAAACTCAATTCTTTTGGTGTTTACTGAATTCAACCAGAGGATTCCAAGATATCCCTCTTAGAAAGAATAGCTGGAGCTTCTCTTTAAGGCTTGTTGGTCCTACCCCTAGAGGATTCTTGCTTAGGGTCTGAGAGGATCTTCCTAGGTTTAAATCTTGGACCAGTCCTCTTCTTTTGCCAATCAAACCCTGAGGATTAAAAGTCAACCTTGGCTCCTTAGAAGGTATGACTAAACAAATGAAAATGGAAATTCATAAGTACCCAAAGTGGTATTGTTGGTTGGTTTCTTTGGACCTTGTTTTCTGTTTTAGGCTGAGTCTTGTTCTTTTACCTTAGGCTGCTCCTGACAACGTCAAGGATAGCTGCATTTCTAATCTTCATGCCTTCACTTCTTGTGTGCTGGAAAGATAGGCATGTGTATTAATCTGGTGTTCAGGTTGGAACCCAGGCTTAGGCAAGCAATTAGATGAGCTACAGCATCAGCTCATAACTCAAAATGTCCACCAAGAATTGCTGGCATTATTCAAATTAGCCTGAAGGATACAAATATTGGAAAATGTTGGAATTAAAAAAATCAATCCAGCTGCTCTGACAAATCATGGAGAACTAGAGCAGGCCTCTGAGATGCACCAGCTTCTAGTCAGGTCTTTAGTGTATTTGATATACCCTGAGCTACATGAGAAGAAACAAAAATAGCTAAAACAGGATTGTGAGACTAGCTGCAAGACATGTGGCTGGCAAATAAAAACTGCTTTGAAATTTGCCAGTAGCCCTTAAGTGCAAATCTGTTTTCAGGTCACTGGCCTTTAATCATCACTAGTTTGCTTGGGTCCAACCCACAGGACCCAAAAAGTAGTCAAGAGCCTTTGACCTCTTCAGATTTGCTGAACTAGCATTTTTCAGGTCCCCTGGTGCGCAGATCGAAGAAAGGAGAGGTGCTGCCATACCTGGCTAGGGTCTCAGCTTTGCGAATCTGCCTTGGAACTTCCCTTTTTTCCATAATCTCCATAAAAAGGCAAAGGATTTTTACATTTAAGAAGTGTTTGCACTTCGGATAGGAAACATACTCCAAGAACCACAGTCAGCCCTCTGGCCTCTGTAGAGTCCTAACTGAGACTGAGTCTCCCAGCTCAGTGTTTTGAAATCACAAGGTCGATTCCTGTGCAGAGAATGAATAGATGCGAGTAGGAGGAATGAGTCCTTCTAGGGTTCTGTGAGCTGGAAGGCACAGTGTGGACTTAACCGAACAAGCCTCAGATTCCGCCGAATTTTCACCACTGGGTAAACTGCCAGATACCATGAGAGAAGAGAGGGACTCCTCTAAGGAGTTGCTTCGGACAACTCTCCGGGGTGGGAGGCTTGATTCAAACCCTGATAACTCTGGTGTTCTGGTGTCTACACTTCGAGGCTCCCGGTGAAATCTTCAAGGACCTGAACAGTGGCCAGGCTTCCAAGGTGGCATTCAGTCCTGCGACTGTATATGTTGGATGCAGAGAAGGCCCTGATTTCTTCTATCCAGCCTTACAGAATCAGCTGAGCAATTTCCTTTTTCAGTAGGGGGCTGCCCCAACTTCTCTCTCAGCATCACTTTCATGCGCTTAGCTAATAGGCAAAAGTAACTGTTAGCTACTTTTAGAAGAGGCAAAAGTAGGTGTTAGCTGAAAGAAGAGGTCATTAATAAGGGAAGAACTAAATACATTTAGCTCTTTTGTCCACTGCCCCCACAACCCCGGCCCCCTGGCTGGTTCCCAGGCTGACTTTGAAATCTCCTTAATCTAGCCTCCGAAGTACTGCCCATACAGGAGTTAGTGATATCCATGTCACTTCATGTTATTAGTAACAATCTCACAAAGGCAAATTTAGTCTATTCTGGTCTACATGGCTGATAAAACCCGGGAGAGGGTTTATTTTTGTTTTTTAAATAAAACAAGCTGTGATGGATCAGCTCCTATCAGTGCGAAAGTCTTTTACTTCCCTTGACTAGGGAGGGAGGCAGAAAACAGACTAGAAGATGGATGAGCAGGAAGGCCAAAAGAAGAGAGGTTGCTTGTCTGACAGTGACTGTGGACTAAAATAATGATTCGGGACCTGGGAGGGTCCAGGGAGAATAATAATTTTAGTGAATTAACCTGGTTAATTAATGGGTGATCTTCGGTTTGAATTTCTATTTAAGAATAAGAGCCAGTTCTGTGACTTCTAACATTCTTTCAAGGTGGGAAAAAGACTGCTGTTGGACTATGATTTGGGCTCCAGCAAATTGGTCTGTGATTTAGGGAGCACTCTGAAAGAAAAAAAAAAAAACAGATACTTTGAGTCCAAGAACAGCGATTGTTGGGAGAACCTTCCTGGAATAAGCACACAGATACAACTGAGAGTGGAAGAGAGATGTCAAAGGTGGACCGAAGCCAAGACAGCTCCTGCAAGTCTTTGTAATTTCATTTTATACTTTAAAACCATAAGGTAGGGTGGACAAGCTAGTGTTTAAGTGCTGGCATCAGTCAGCAGGCTGGGAAGGGCACTGGGCCACTGCCTCACCTGGCTCTTTAGGCCTCTCTGGTTCAAGTAGCAAGTGAAGCTGGGCTCTGCAAACAGAGTGCAAGTAACACTTTAGTAAACAACTAAGGAAATCAATAAATTGACACCAAATAATTGTTTTGGTAAAGCTAGTTTTATTTCCCTATATTCTGGGAAATGGACTAGTCACTCACTGTGTCTTTGATAACGTATGTCTTGTTAGTGACTCTCCTTTCTTTCCTTTGTCCTTCCATCTTTTTCTATTTCTTTCCACTGTCTCCTCCTTACTCCCATCCTCCTTCTTTCTGTTGCACTGAAGAGTGCAGAGTGGCTATTGGCATGGTTTGTGAAGAATTACCCCTAAGAGTACTGCTCCAGCTGTTTGTGTTCTGGCTAGAGTATCAGCTGGCTTTAATCCACAGAGTCTACAACCTGGAGGAGGAAGGTAGAGGAGGTCAAAGGCAGTTATAGAGTCTAAGCTGGAGCCAACAGACTCTGTTCTATTTTCTTAATCGATTGTCTTCTAGAGAGCATCTTGGCACACAGCTCAAGATGGACTTGATTTCTCTGCCCCTTGCTCTTTCTTTCCCTCTCCACTTCTCCTCCCACTTTCCCAGGCAGGCTTCACATCCAATACACAAACAAGGATGATCTCAACCCTTCCACCCTTTAAAATGTATTAATCATTTCACTTGTTTATATTTCAAGTGTTATCCCCCTCCTGCTCTCCCCTCCCTGAGGCCCAACATTTCCCCCTCTCCACCCAGCCACTCCCATCTAATCCCTCTAGTATCCCCCTTCTCTGTGGTATCAAGCCTCAACAGGATCAAGTGCCACCCCTCCCACTGACGCCAGACAAGGTAGTTCTCTGCTACATAAGTATTTTTAGTCATGAACCCGCCCATGTATACTCCTTTAGTTGGTAGATTACTCCCTGGGAGCTCTGAGGGGTCTGGTTAATTGATACTGTTGTTCGTCCTGTGGGGTTGCCATCCCCTTCAGCTCCTTCAGCCCTTCCCCTAATTTTTCCATTGGGGTCCCCACACTCAGTCCAATAGTTTCTGTGAGTTTCTTCATCTGTCTTAGTCAGTTGCTGACAGAGGCTCTCAGAGGATACACAGACATACAAGGCTCCTGTCTGTAAGCACATCTTGGCATCAGCAGTAGTGTTGGGGTTTTGTGTCTGTGGGTAGAATACAGTGGTATAGTCTCTGGATGGCCTTTCCTTCAGTCTCTGCTCCATTTTTGTCCCTAAATTTCCTTTAGACAGAGACAATTTTCGGTATTTTTTTTAAATGGGTGGGTGTCCCCATCCCTCAACTGACTCCCATGTCCATCTCCTGGATGTAGTCCCTTCAGGCTCCATCTCCCCTGTATTTCAGCTGTTGTTATGCCATTGAGTTCTGGGAACCTCTTGAATTCCTGGCATCTGAGAATTTCTAGTGCATCTCCTAGTTCCCCAAACCCCGCTGCTATTATTCCTATTCATTCTGCTGGCACTCTAGACGTCTCTCCTGTCTCTTCCCATACCTGACCCTGTCCTTCCTTCTTTCTTCCCCTCCCTTTCTCTCTCCCACCCTGATAACCCCCTTCCTCTGCCTGCCATGATTATTTTGTTACCTCTTCTAAGTAGGTTTGAAGAACCGACACTTTGGTCTCACTTCTTGTAAAACTTCATTTGACTTTTTGTTGTTGCATGGGTATTCTGAGCATTTGGGCTAAAATCCACTTATCGGTGAGTACATACCATGCAAGGCCTTTTGGATTTGGGTTACCTCACTCAAGAAAATATTTTCTAGTTCCATCCATGTGCCTACAACGTTTATGATGCGATCATTTTTTAATATCTGAGTAGTATTCCATTGTGTAAATGTACCACAGTTTCTGTAACAATTCTTCCATAGAGGGACATCTGGGTTGTTTCCAGCTCATGGTTATTAAAAATTAGGGTTCAGTGAACACATTGGTGCAGGTATCTTTGTTCTGTGTTGGAGCATCTTTAGAGTATATGACAACACACTGGAGCATGTGAAACCACAGTGGAGAATGTGACATCACAGTGGAGCATTGTGACACCACAGTGGAGAAATGTGACACCACAGAGGAGTAGGGTGACAGCACAGTGGAGCACTGTGACAACGAAGAGGAGCACTGTGACACCACAGAGGAGCACAATGACACCACAGTGGAGGAGTGTGACAACAGAGTAGAGCAGTGCAACATCAGAGTGGAACACTCTGACATCACTGTAAAGCACTGAAAAGCACTGTGACACCACTGTGGAGCACTGTGACAGCAGAGTGGAGTACTGTGACCCAAGAGTGGAGCACTGTGACTCTACAGTGCAGCACTGTGACAGCACAGTGGACCACTGTGAGATCACAGTGGACCACTGTGGAATCAGAGTGGAGCATTGTGTCATGACAGTTGAGCACTGTGACACGACAGTGTATCACTGTGACAGTGAGGGGAGCACACTTACATCACTGTGGAGAACTGTGACAGAAAGGTGGAACACTGTGACACAATTGTGTAGCAGTGTGACACCACAGTGGAGCACTGTGACAACACAGAGCAGCACGGTGACAGTAGATTGGAGCTCTGTGACATGACAGTGGAGCACTGTGATACCACAGTAGAGCACTGATAAACCACAGTGAGCACTGTGACACAACAGTGGACCACTGTGATACCACAGTGCAGCACTGTCTCCCCACAGTGAACCACAATGAAACTACAGTGGAGAACTCTGACAACACAGTGGAGCATGTGACACCACAGTGGAGCATTGTGACACCAGAGAGGAGAACTCTGGTACCACAGTGGCATACTGTGACACCAAAGTGGAGCATTGTGACAACGAAGTGGAGCACTGTGAGATCACATTAGAGCAAGGTGACAACAGCGTACAGAAGTGGGACATCACAGTGGAGCATTGTAAAACCACAGTTGAGCACAGTGACAGAGAAACCCTAAAAAATGTGAAACATAAAAAATAACACTGTAGGAACTGAAATATGGAAAGAAAAAGTAAAAATCATCAAATATGAGAAAATCATACTGTAGACCTTGAATATGGCGATAAACCCTGAAAAACGTCGAAAATTAAAAACTAAAAATATAGGACCTGGAATATTGTGAGAAACCCTGAAAAACAGTGGAAATTTAAAAACTTACACTCTATGACCAGGTATATGGCGACAAATACTGAAAAATGTGAAAAATGATAAACTCAAACGGTAGGAACAGAAATATGATGAGAAACCCTGAAAAACGTGGAAATTTAATAACAAACCCTGTAGGACCTGGAATATGGCAAGAAACAATGAAAAACAACGTGGAAAATGAGAAACTCACACTGTAGGAACTGGAATATGGGAAGAAACCCGGAAAAAGGTGGAAAATGAGACAACCACACTGTAGGACCTGGAATGTGTCTAGAAACCCAGAAAGAGGGGAAAAATGAGAAAATCATAATGCAGTACCTGGAATATCGCAAGAAACTCTGAAAAACGTGAAAAATTAAAAACTTACCCTGTAGGACCTGGAATATGGCAAGAAAACGGAAATACATTTAAAATGAGAAAATCACACTGTAGGACCTGGAATATGGCGAGAAAACCTGAAGAACGTGGAAAATGAAAATATAACAGTGTAGGACAAGGGACATGGCAAGAAAATATGGTGGCTCACAACCATCCGTAACGAGATCTGGCTCCCCCTTCTGGAGTGTCTGAGGACAGCTACAGTGTACTTACATATAATAAATAATTAAATCTTAAAAAAATAAAAGAAAATGAGAAAATAACACTCCAGGACCTGGTATAAGGCTAGAAACACTGAAAAATGAGAAACTCAAACTATAGGACTTGGAATATGTTGAGAAACCTTGACAAACATGGAAAATTGAAAATTTACACTATAGGACTGGGAATATGGCAAGAAATCCTGAAAATCATGAACAATGAGAAAATCAAACTGTAGAAGCTGGAATATGGCAAGAAACCCTGAAACACGTGGAAAATTAAAAACTCACACTGTAGGTCCTGGAATATGGCGAGAAACTCTAAAAAACATGGAAAATGGAAATTAAAACTGTAGGAACTGGTATATGGTGAAAAACTCTGAAAAATGTGGAAAATTAAAAATTAAACCTGTAGGACATGGAATATGGCGAGAAACCCTGAAAAACGTGGAAAATGAGAAAATGACACTGTAGGACTTGGAATATAGTAAGAAAATCTTTAAAAAGTGGAAAATAAAAAAAAAAAACTAACAGTGTAGGACCTAAAATATGACAAGAAAACTTCAAAATCCTGAAAAATGAGAAAATCTAACTGTAGGACCTGGAATGGAAGGAAAACCTGAAAAAACTGAAAATAAAAAACTCACACCCAATAACCTGCAAAGAATGAAAAATGAGAAAATCACAGTGTAGGACCTGGAATATGGAGAGAAACACTTAAAGACTTGGAAAATAAGAAACCCAAACTGTAGGATCTGGAATATGCTGAGAAACTCTGAAAAACGTGGAAAATTAAAAACTCACACGGTTGGATCTGGAATATGTTGAGAAAACCTGAAAAAGGAGGAAAATAAGAAACTCACTCTGTAGGACCTGGAATATGTCAAGAAACCCAGAAAAAGGTGGAAAATGAGAAAATAACACTGCAGGACCTGGTATAAGGCTAGAAACACCGAAAAATGAGAAACTCAAACTTTAGGAGTTGGAATATGTCGAGAAACCTTGACAAACATGGGAAATTGAAAACTTATACTATAGGACTGGGAATATGGCAAGAAAACCTGAAAAATCACAGAAAATGAGAAAATCACACTGTAGAATCTGGAATATGGCAAGAAATCCTGAAACACGTGGAAAATTAAAAACTCACACTCTAGGACCTGGAATATGGTGAGAAGAACTGAAAAATGTGAAAAATGAGAAACTCAAACTATAAGAACTGGAATATGGAAAGAAAACCTTAAAATTGTGGAAAATGAGAGAATCACACCTGGAATATTGTGAGAAATCCTGAAAAACGTGGAAAATTAAAAACTCACACTCTAGGACCTGGAATAGGGCAAGATTCCCTATAAAACGTGGAAAAGGAGAAACTCACACTGGAGGACCTGGAATGTGGCAAGAAACCCTGAAAGAGGTGGAAAATGACAAAATCAAACTGCAGGACTTGGAATATGGCGAGAAACCCAGAAAGAGGTGGAAAATGACAAAATCACACTGCAGGACTTAGAATATGGGAGAAAACCTGAAAAATCAAATAAATAAATAACCTGAAAATAATGAAAAATGAGAAAATCACACTGCAGTACCTAGAATATGGCAAGAACCCCTGAATAATGTGAACAATAAGAAACTCAAATGGTAGGATATGGAATATGGCAAGAAATACAGAAAACAGTGGAAAATTAAAAACTCACACTGAAGGACCTGGGATATGGCGAGAAAACCTGAAAATCATGAAAAATGATAAAATCTCACTGTAGGACCTAGAATATGGCAAGAAACACTAAAAAACTTGGAAAATAAGAAATTCAAACTGCAGGACCTGGAATATAGCAAGAAACCCTGGAAAACGTGGAAAATTAAAAACTAACATTGTAGGAACAGGAATATGGAGAGAAAACCTGAAAAACGTGGAAAATGAGAAACTCACATTGTAGGACATGGTTTATGGCAAGAAATCTGAAAAAGTTGGACAATTAAAAACTCACACTCTAGGATCTGGAATATGGCAAGAAAATCTGAAAATCATGAAAAATGAGAAAATCACACTGTAGGATATGGAATATGGCAAGAAACAATGAAAAAAATGGAAAATGAGAAATTCAAACTGCAGAACCTGGAATATGCTGAAAAGACCTGAAAAACGTGGAAAATGAGGAACTCAAACTGCAGGACCTATAATAAGGCGAAAAACTCTGACAAACGTTCAAAATGAGAAACTCACACTATAAGACCTGGAATATGAAAAGAAACCCTGAAAAACATGGAAAATAAAAAACTCACACTGTAGGATATGGAATATGAAGAAAACCATGAAAAACGTGGAAAATTAAAAACTCGCACTGTAGAATATGGAATACAACAGGAAACCCTGAAAAAGTTGGAAATTTAAAAACTCACACTCTAGGACTTGGAATATGACAAGAAACTCTGAAATATGTGGAAAATTAAAATCAAACAGTGAATGACCTGGAATATGGCGAGAAATCCTGAAAAACGTGGAAAATGAGAAACTCACACTCTAGGACTAGGAAAATGGAGAGAAACCCAGAAAAAGGTGGAAAATGAGAAAATCACACTGATGGACCTGGAATGTGTCTAGAAACCCAGAAAGAGGGGAAAAAATGAGAAATCATATTGAAGTACCTAGAATACCACGAGAAACTCCGAAAAATATGGAAAATTAAAAACTTACCCTGTAGGACCAGGAATAGGGCAAGAAAACCTGAAAATCGTTGAATAGGAAAAATCACACTGTAGGACCTGGAATATGGCGAGTAACTATAAAAACGTGGATAATTAAAAAAATCACACAGAAGGCCTGGTATAAGGCAAGAAATCCTGAAAAATGTGGAAAATGAGAAAATCACACTGTAGGACCTGGAATATGGTGAGAAAACTTGAATAAGTCGAAAAATGAGAAAATCACACTGTAGAACCTGGAAAATGTTGAGAAACCCTGAAGAAGTCGAAAAATGAGAAAATCATATCTAGTACCTGGAATATGGTGAGAAACCCTGTATAGTCGAATAATGAGAAAATCACACTGTAGGACCTGGATTATGGTGAGAAACCCTGAAAAACTCGAAAAATTAGAAAATCACACTGTAGGACCTGGAATCTGGTGAGAAACCCTGAAAACGTCAAAAAATGAGAAAATCGTACTGTAGTACCTAGAATATGGCGATTAACCATGAAAAATGTCGAAAATTAAAAACTCACACTGAAGGACCTGGAATAGGGAGAGAAATCCTGTAAAATAGGGAAAATGAGAAAAGAACACTGTAGGACTTGGAATAGGGTGAGAAACCCTGTATAGTCGAATAATGACAAAATCACACTGTAGTACCTGGAATATGGCGAGAAACCCTGAAAAACATGGATAATTAAAAACTCACACTGAAGAACTGGAATATGGCGAGAAATCCTGAAAAATGTGGAAAATGAGAAAATCACTCTGTAGGACCTGGAATATGGTGATAAAATTTGAAAAAGTCAAAAAATGAGAAAATCACACTGTAGGACCTGAAATATGGTGAAAAACCATTAAAGGATCGAAAAATGAGAAAATCATACTGTAATACCTAGAATATGGCGATAAAAACACTGAAAAATCTCGATTATGGTGAGAAACCCTGAAAAAAGTAGAAAATTAAAAACTGACACTGAAGGACCCCAAATATAGCGAGAAAAACTGAAAAAGGTGGAAAATGAGAAAATCATACTGGAGGACCCAGAAATGAGAAAAAAATTGAAAAAAGTGAAAAATGAGAAAATCACATTGTAGGACCCAGAATATGCCGAGAAACCCTGAAAAACGTGGAAAATTAAAAATACTCTCTGTAGGACCCAGAATATGGCAAGAAACCCTGAAAAAAAGTAGAAAATTAAAAACGTACACTGAAGGACCCAGAATATGGCAAGAAACCCTGAAAAAAAGTAGAAAATTAAAAACTCACACTGAAGGACCTGGAATATGGCGATAAACCATGAAAAATGCTGAAAATTAAGGTCTCATACTGAAGGACTTGGAATATGACGAGAGACCAAAAAAAAAAAAAAAAAAAAAAAAAAAAAAAAAAAACGTGGATAATTTAAAAATCACACTAAAGGACTGGAATATGGCAAGAAATCCTGAAAAATGTGGAAAATGAGAAAATCAGATAGTAGGACCTGGAATATGGTAGAAACCCCTAAAAAGTCTAAAAATGAGAAAATCACACATTAGGACCTGGAATATGGTGAGAAACCCTGTATAGTCGAATAATGAGAAAATCACACTGTAGGACCTGGAATATGGTGAGAAACCCTGAAAAACTCGAAAAATTAGAAAATCACACTGTAGGACATGGAATCTGGTGAGAAACCCTGAAAACGTCGAAAAATGAGAAAATCGTATTATAGTACCTAGAATATGGCGATTAACCATGAAAAATGTCGAAATAAAAAAATCACACTGAAGGACCTGGAATATGGTAAGAAACCGTGAAAATCTTGGACAATTAAAAACTCACACAAAAGGACCTGGAATAGGGCGAGAAATCTTTAAAAACAGGGAAAATGAGAAAAGAACACTGTAGGATTTGGAATAGGGTGAGAAACCCTGTATAGTCGAATAATGACAAAATCACACTGTAGTACCTGGAATATGGCAAGAAATCCTGAAAAACATGGATAATTAAAAACTCACACTGAAGAACTGGAATATGGCGAGAAATCCTGAAAAATGTGGAAAATGAGAAAATCACTCTGTAGGACCTGGAATATGGTGATAAACCTTGAAAAAGTCGAAAAATGAGAAAATCACACTGTAGGACCTGAAATATGGTGAAAAACCATTAATGGATCAAAAAATGAGAAAATCATACTGTAATAACTAGAATATGGCGATAAAAACACTGAAAAATCTTGATTATGGCAAGAAACCATGAAAAAAGTGGAAAATTAAAAATTCACACTGTATTACCCATAATATGGCGAGAAATACTGAAAAACGTGGAAACTTAAAAATTCACAATAAAGGACCTGGAATACGGCAAGAAAACCTGAAAAAGGTGGAAATGAGAAAATCACACTGTAGGACCACGAATTAGGAAAAAACTTGAAAAACGTGGAAAAAGTGAAAATCACACTGCAGCACCCAGAATATGCCGAGAAACCGTGAAAAACGTGAAAATTAAAAACTCACACTGAAGGACCCAGAATATGGCGAGAAAACCTGAAAAACGAGGAAAATTAAAAACTCACACTGAAGGACCCAGAATATGGGGAGAAAACCTGAAAAAAGTAGAAAATTAAAAATTCTCACTGAAGGACCCTGAATATGGCGAGAAAACCTGAAAAAGGTTGAAAATGAGAATAATCACACTGTAGAACCAAGATTACGAAAAAACTTGAAAAACTTTGAAAATGAGAAAATCACACTGTAGGACCCAGAATATGCCGAGAAACTCTGAAAACGTGGAATATTAAAAATACACACTGTGGGACCCATAATATGGCGAGAAAAGCCGAAAAAAGTAGAAAATTACAAACTCACACTGAAGGACCCCAAATATGGCGAGAAAAATTGAAAAAGGTGGAAAATGAGAAAATCACACTGTAGGACCCAAAATTACGAATAAACTTGAAAAACGTGGAAAATGAGAAAATCACACTGCAGGACACAAAATATGCCAAGAAACCCTGAAAAACTTGAAAATTAAAAATTCACACTGTCAGACAGAGAATATAGGAGAAAACATGAAAACAGAGGAAAATTAAAAATTCACACTGTATTACCCAGAATATGGCGAGAAATACAGAAAAACGTGGAAACTTAAAAATTAAAACTGAAGGACCTGGAATATGGCAAGAAAACCTGAAAAACGTGGAAATGAGAAAATCACACTGTAGGACCCAGAATATGGTGAGAAATACTGAAATTCGTGGAAAAATTAAAAATTCACACTGAAGGACCTGGAAAATGGCAAGAAAACCTGAAAAACGTGGAAATGAGAAAATCACACTGTAGGACCCTGAATATGACGAAAAAACCTGAAAAAATTGGAAAATTATAAATTCACAGTAAAGGACCCTGAATATGGCGAGAAAACCTGAAAAACGAGGAAAATTAAAAACTCACACTGAAGGACCCAGAATATGGCGAGAAAACCTGAAAAAAGTAGAAAATTAAAAACTCACACAGAAGGACCCCAAATATGGGGAGAAAACTTGAAAAAGTGGAAAATGAGAAAATCACACTGTAGGACCCAGAATTTGCGAAGAAACCCTGAAAAACGTGAAAATTAAAAACTCACACTGTCGGACCCAGAATATGCCAAGAATACCTGGAAAAGGTGGAAAATGAGAAAATCACACTGTAGGACCCAGAATATGGCGAGAAACACAGAAAAATGTGGAAAATGAGAAATTCACACTGTAGGACCCTTAATATTGCGAGAAACCCTGAAATAAGTAGATAATTAAAAACCCACGCTGAAGAACCCTATGAGGAGATAACCTGAAAAAGGTGGAAAATGAGAAAATCACACTGTAAGACCCAGAATATGAAGAAAAAACTTGAAAAAAGCGGAAAGTTAAAAATTCACACTGAAGGACCGCGAATATGGTGAGAAAACCTGATAAACGAGGAAAATTAAAAACTCACACTGAAGTACCCAGAATATGGCGAGAAAACTTGAAAAAGGTGGAAAATGAGAAAATCAATCTGTAGGAACCAGAATTACAAAAAACTTGAAAAAGGTGGAAAATGAGAAAATCACACTGCAGGACCCAGAATATGCTGAGAAACCCTGAAAAACGTGAAAATTAAAAATTCACACTGTCAGACCCAGATTATGGCGAGAAACCCTGAAAAAAGTAGAATATTAAAAACTCACACTGAATGACCCCAAATATGGCAAGAAAACCTGAAAAAGGTGGAAACTGTGAATAATCTCACTGTAGGACACAGAATTGGGAAAAAACTTGAAAATGTCCTAAATGAGAAAATCACACTGTAGGTCCAGAATATGGAAAGGAAACCTGAAAAAAGTGGAAAATTAAAAATACACTCGGTAGGAAACAGAATATGGCGAGAAAGCCTAAAAAAAAATAGAAAATAAAAATTCACACTGAAGGACTCCAAATATATCGAGAAAACCTGAAAAAGGTGGAAAATGAGAAAATTACACTGTAGGACCCAGAATTACGAAAAAACTTGAAAAACGTGGAAATGAGAAAATCACACTGTAGGACCCTGAATATGATGAAAAAACCTGAAAAACAAGGAAAATTAAAATTCACACTGAAGCACCCGGAATATGGCGAAAAACCTGAAAAACAAGGAAAATTAAAACTCACACTGAAGGACCCAGAATATGTCGAGGAAACCTGAAAAAGGTGGAAAAAGAGAAAATTACACTGTAAGAACCAGAATTACGAAAAAAATTGAAAAACGTGGAAAATGAGAAAATCACACTGCAGGAACTTGAATATGCCCAGAAACCATGAAAAACGTGAAAATTAAAAATTCACACTATCGGACCCAGAATATGGCAAGAAACCCTGAGAAAAGTAGAAAATTAAAAACACACAGTGAAGGACACAAAATATGGGAAGAAAACCTGAAAACGGTGGAAATGAGAAAAATCACACTGTAGGACCCTGAATATGATGAAAAAACCTGAAAAACGTGAAAAATGAAAAATTCACACTGAAGGACCCCAAATATGGCGAGAAAACCTATAAAAGGTGAAAAATGAGAATAATCTCACTGTAGCACCCAGAATTGGGAAAAAACTTTAAAAATGTAGTAAATGAGAAAATCACACTGTTGGACACAGAATATGGCAAGAAAACCTGACAAACGTGGAAAATTAAAAATACACTGGGTAGGACCCAGAATATGGCGAGAAAGCCTGAAAAAAGTAGAAAATTAAAAACTCACACTGAAGGACCCCGAATATGGCGAGAAAACTTGAAAAATGTGGAAAATGAGAAAATCACACTGTAGGACCCTTAATATGATGAAAAACCTGAAAAACTTGGAAAATTAAAATTCACACTGAAGGACCCGGAATATGGCAAGAAACCCCGAAGAAAAATGGAAAATTAAAACCTCACACGGAAGGACCCAGAATATGGCGAGAAAACCTAAAAAAAGTAGAAAATTAAAAATTCACACTGAAGGACCCCGAATATGGTGAGAAAACTTGAAAAAGGTTGAAAATGATAATAATCACACTATAGGACCTAGAAATATGAAAAAACTTGAAAAACGTGGAAAATGAGAAAATCACACTGCAGGACCCAAAATATGCCGAGAAACCCTGAAAAACGTGAAAATTAAAAATTCACACTATGGGACCCAGAATATTGCGAGAAAACCTGAAAAAAGAAGAAAATTAAAAATCACAATGAAGGACCCCAAATATGGCGAGAAAACCTGATAAAAGTGGAAAATGAGAAAATCACACTGTATTACCCAGAATATGGTGAGAAATACTGAAAAACGTGGAAAATTAAAAATTCACACTGAAGGACCCGAATATGGTGAGAAAACCTGAAAAAGGTTGAAAATTATAAAATCACACTGTAGGACCCAGAAATACGAAAAAAACTTGAAAACTTGAAAAAATGAGAAAATCACACTGCAGGACCCAGAATATGCGGAGAAACCCTGAAAAACGTGAAAATTAAAAATTCGCACTATCACACCCAGAATATGGTGAGAAACCCAGAAAAAAGTAGAAAATTAAAAACTCACAGTGAAGGATCCCAAATATGGCAAGAAAACTAGAAATAGGTGGAAAAGTCGAAAATCACACTGTAGGACCCAGAATGACTAAAAAACTTGAAAATCGTGGAAAATGAAAAAATCACACTGCAGGACCCAGAATGTGTCGAGAAACCCTGAAAAACGTGAAAATTAAAAATTCACACTGTCGGACCCAATATATGGCAAGAAACATGAAAAAAGTGGAAAATGAGAAAATCACACTGTAGGACCCTGAATATGGTGAGAAATACTGAAATTCGTGGAAAAATTAAAAATTCACAGTGAAGGACCTAGAAAATGGCAAGAAAACCTGAAAAACGTGGAAATGAGAAAATCACACTGTAGGACCCTGAATATGACGAAAAAAGCTGAAAAACTTGGAAAATTATAAATTCACAGTGAAGGACCCGGAATATGGCAAGAAAACCTGAAAAACAGGGAAAATTGAAAACTCACACTGAAGGACCCAGAATATTGCAAGAAAACCTGAAAAACAAGGAAAATTAAAAAATCACACTGAAGGACCCAGAATATGGCGAGAAAACCTGAAAAACAAGGAAAATTAAAAACTCACACTGAAGAACCCAGATTATGGTGAGAAAACCTGAAAAAAGTGTAAATTGAGAATAATCCCACTGTAGGACCCAAAATTGGGAAAAAACTTGAAAAAGGTTCTAAATGAAAAAAATCACCCTGTAGAACCCAGAATATGGCGAGAAACCCTGAAAAACGTGGAAAATTAAAAATAAACGTTGTAGGACCCAGAATATGTCAAAAACCCCTGAAAAAAGTAGAAAATTAAAAACTCACACTGAAGGACCCAGAATATGGCAAGAAACCCTGAAAAAAGTACAAAATTAAAAACTGACAGTGAAGTATCCCAAATATGGCGAGAAAACCTGAAAAAGGTGGAAAATGAGAAAATCACACTATAGGACCCAGAATTACGAAAAAACTTGAAAAACGTGGAAAATTAGAAAATAACACTGCAGGACCCAGAATATGCCAAGAAACCATGCAAAACGTGAAAATAAAAATTCACACTATCGCACCCAGAATATGGTGAGAAACCCTGAAAAAAGTAGAAAATTAAAAACTCACAGTGAAGGATCCCAAATATGGCAAGAAAGCAAGAAATAGGTGGAAAATTAGAAAATCACACTGTAGGACCAGAATGACTATAAAACTTGAAAAACGTGGAAAATGAAAAAAATCACACTGCAGGACCCAGAATGTGCCAAGAAACCCTGAAAAACGTGAAAATTAAAAATTCACACTGTCGGACCCAATATATGGCAAGAACCATGAAAAAGGTGGAAAATGAGAAAAATCACACTGTATTACCAAGAATATGGTGAGAAATACTGAAATTCGTGGAAAAATTAAAAATTCACAGTGAAGGACCCGGAATATGACGAGAAAACCTGAAAAACAAGGAAAATTAAAAACTCACACTGAAGGACCCAGAATATGGCGAGAAAACCTGAAAAAGGTAAAAAATGAGAACACTCATACTGTAGGACCCAGAATTGCGAAAAAACTTGAAAAACATCGAAAATTAGAAAATCACACTGTAGGACCCAGAATATGCCGAGAAACCCTGAAAAATTAGAAATGTAAAAACTCATACTGAAGGACCCCAAATATGGCGAGAAAACCTGAAAAAGGTGGAAAATGAGAAAATCACACTGCAGGAACCAGAATATGCCGAGAAACCTTGAAAAGCAGAAAATTAAAAATTCACATTATCAGTCCCAGAATATGGCGAGAAACCATGAAAAAAAGTAGAAAATTAAAAATTCACACTGTAGGACCCAGAATATGACCAAAAAAAACAGAAAAACTTGGAAAACAAAATATTCACACTGAAGGACCCGGAATATGGCGAGAAAAACTGAAAATATGGAATATTAAAAATACACGCTGTAGGACCCAGAACATGGCGAGAAACCCTGAAAAAAGGAGAAAATTAAAAACTCACACTGAAGGAACCCAAATATGACGAGAAAACCTGAAAAAAGTGGAAAATGAGAAAATCACACTATAGGACCCAGAATTACGAAAAAAATTGAAAAACGTGAAAAATGAGAAAATCACACTGCAGGACACAGAATATGCCGAGAAACCCTGAAAAACGTGAAAATTAAAAATTCACACTGTCGGACCCAATATATGGCAAGAAACCATGAAAAAAGTGGAAAATGAGAAAATCACACTGTAGGACCCTGAATATGGTGAGAAATACTGAAATTCGTGGAAAAATTAAAAGTTCACAGTGAAGGACCTGGAAAATGGCAAGAAATCCTGAAAAACGTGGAAATGAGAAAATCACACTGTAGGACCCTGAATATGACGAAAAAACCTGAAAAACTTGGAAAATTATAAATTCACAGTGAAGGACCCAGAATATGGCAAGAAAACCTGAAAAACAAGGAAAATTAAAAACTCACACTGAAGGACCCAGAATATGGCCAGAAAACCTGAATAGCAAGGAAAATTAAAAACTCACACTGAAGGACCTAGAATATGGCGAGAAAACCTGAAAAACAAGGAAAATTAAAAACTCACACTGAAGAACCCAGATTATGGTGAAAAAACCTGAAAAAGGTGTAAATTGAGAATAATCCCACTGTAGGACCCAAAATTGCGAAAAAACTTGAAAAAGGTGCTAAATGAAAAAAATCACCCTGAAGAACCCCGAATATGGCGAGAAACCCTGAAAAATGTGGAAAATTAAAAATAAACGCTGTAGGACCCAGAATATGGCGAAAACCCCTGAAAAAAGTAGAAAATTAAAAACTCACACTGAAGGACCCAGAATATGGCAAGAAACCCTGAAAAAAGTACAAAATTAAAAACTGACAGTGAAGTATCCCAAATATGGCGAGAAAACCTGAAAAAGGTGGAAAATGAGAAAATCACACTATAGGACCCAGAATTACGAAAAAACTTGAAAAACGTGGAAAATTAGAAAATAACACTGCAGGACCCAGAATATGCCGAGAAACCCTGAAAAACGTGAAAATTAAAAATTCACACTATGGCACCCAGAATATGGTGAGAAACCCTGAAAAATGTAGTAAATTTAAAACTCACAGTGAAGGATTCCAAATATGGCAAGAAAACAAGAAATAGGTGGAAAATTAGAAAATCACACTGTAGGACCAGAATGACTATAAAACTTGAAAAACGTGGAAAATAAAAATATCACACTGCAGGACCCAGAATGTGCCAAGAAACCCTGAAAAACATGAAAATTAAAAATTCACATTATCAGTCCCAGAATATGGCGAGAAACCATGAAAAAAAGTAGAAAATTAAAAATTCACACTGTAGGACCCAGAATATGACCAAAAATACCAGAAAAACTTGGAAAACAAAATATTCACCCTGAAGGACCCGGAATATGGCAAGAAAAATTGAAAATGTTGCTTATTAAAAATACACGCTGTAGGACCCAGAACATGGCAAGAAACCCTGAAAAAAGGAGAAAATTAAAAACTCACACTGAAGGAACCCAAATATGACGAGAAAACCTGAAAAAAGTGGAAAATGAGAAAATCACACTGTAGGACCCAGAATACGAAAAAATTTGAAAAACGTGAAAAATGAGAAAATCACACTGCAGGACACAGAATATGCCGAGAAACCCTGAAAAACGTGAAAATTAAAAATTCACACTGTCAGACAGAGAATATAGGAGAAAACATGAAAACAGAGGAAAATTAAAATTCACACTGTATTACCCAGAATATGGCGAGAAAACCTGAAAAAAGAAGAAAATTATAAACTCATACTGAAGGACCCCAAATATGGCAAGAAAACCTGAAAAAGGTGGGAAATGAGAAATTCACACTGTAGGACCCAGAATTAGAAAAAAACTTGAAAAACGTGGAAAATGAGAAAATCACACTGTAGGCACAAAATATGCCTAGAAAGCCTGAAAAACATGAAAATTAAAAATTCAAACTATCTAATACAGAATATGGTGAGAAAACATGAAAAAAGTGGAAAATTAAAAACTCACACTGTATTACCCAGAATATTCTGAGAAATATTGAAAAACGAGGAAAATTAAAAATTCACACTAAAGGACCCAGAATATGACCAAAAAACCAGAAAAACTTGGAAAACAAAATATTCACACTGAAGGACCCGGATATGGCAAGAAAATCTGAAAATGTGGAATATTAAAAATACACCAATAATATGGCAATAAAACCTGAAAAACTTGGAAATGAGAAAATCACACTGTAGGATCCTGAATATGACCAAAAAAACTGAAAATCGTGGAAAATTAAAAACTCACACTGAAGGACCCAGAATATCACGAGAAAACCTGAAAAAGTTGGAAAATGAGAACTTCACACTGTAGGACCCAGAATTGTGAAAAAAGTTGAAAAATGTCGAAAATGAGAAAATCACACTATAGGACCCAGAATATGACGAAAAAACCCGAAAAAAGTGGAAAAATAAAAAAAAAAACACGATGTAATACACAGAATATGTCAAGAAACCCTGAAAAATTAGAAAATTAAAAACTCACACTGAAGGACCCCAAAATGGTGAGAAAACCTGAAAAAAGTAGAAAATTAAAAATTCATACTGAAGGATCCCCCCATATGGAGAGAACACCTGAAAAAGTTGGAAAATGTTAATAATCACACTGTAGTACCCAGAACTGCGAAAAAACTTGTATATCGTCGAAAATGAGAAAATCAAACTGTAGGACCCAGAATATGCCTATAAACCCAGAAAACTTGGAAAATTAATAGTACACGCTGTAGGACCCAGAATATAGCCAGAAACCCTGAAAAAAAGTAGAAAATTACAAACTCACATGGAAGGACCCCAAATATGGCGAGAAAACCTGAAAAGGGTGGAAAATGAGAAAATCACACTGTAGTACCCAGAATTACGAAAAAACTTGAAACAGGAGGAAAATGAGGAAATCACACTGCAGCACCCAGAATATGCCGAGAAACCCTGAAAAACGTGAAAATTAAAATTCACAATGTCAGACACACAATATGGCGAGAAACCATGAAAAAAGAGGAAAATTAAAAATTCACACTGTATTACCCAGAATATGGCGAGAAATACTGAAAAATGTGGAAAATAAAATTCACACTGAAGGACGTGGAACATGGCAAGAAAACCTGAAACATGTGGAAATGAGAAAATCACACTGTAGGACACAGAATATGACGAAAAAACCTGAAAAACGTGGAAAATTAAAAACTCACACTGAAGGACTCAGAATATGGTGAGAAAACCCGAAAAAGGTGCAAAATGAGAAAATCACACTGTAGCACCCAGAATTGTGAAAAAACTTGAAAAATGTCGAAAATGAGAAAATCACAATGTAGGACCCAAAATATGAAGAAAAAACCTGAAAAACGTGGAAAATTAAAATTTTGCCTATTAGCTAAGCACATGAAAGTCATGCTGAGAGAGAAGTTGGGACAGCCCCCTACTGAAAAAGGAAAGAGCTCAGCTGATTCTGTAAGGCTGGATAGAAGAAATCAGGGCCTTCTCTGCATCCCACACGTACAGTCGCAGGACTGAATGCCACCTTGGAAGCCTGGCCAGTGTTCAGGACCTTGAAGATTTCGCCAGGAGCCTCCAAGTGTAGACACCAGAGCACCAGAGGTATCAGGGTTAGAATCAAGCCTCCCACCCCAGAGAGATGCCCGAAGCGACTCCTTAGAGGAGTCCCTCTCTTCTTTCATGGTATCTGGCAGTTTACCCAGTGGTGAAAATTCGACAGAATCTGAGGCTTGTTCGGTTAAGTCCACACTGCGCCTTCCAGCTCACAGAACCCTAGAAGGACTCATTCCTCCTACTCGCATCTATTCATTCTCTGCACAGGAATCCACCTTGTGATTTCAAAACACTGAGCTGGGAGACCCAGGCTCAGTCAGTACTCTACAGAGGCCAGAGGACTGACTGTGGTTCTTGGAGTATGTTTCCTATCCGAAGTGCAAGGACTTCTACAATGTAAAAATCCTTTGCCTTTTTATGGAGATTATGGAAAAAAGGGAAGTTCCAAGGCAGATTCGCAAAGCTGAGACCCTTGCCAGGTTTAGCAGCACCTCTCCTTTCTTAGATCTGCGCACCACGGGACCTGAAAAATGCTAGTCCAGCAAATCTGAAGAGGTCACAGGCTCTTGACTACTTTTTGGGTCCTGTAGGTTGGACCCAAGCAAACTAGTGATGATTAAAGGCCAGTGATCTGGAACCAGATTTGCACTTAAGGGCTACTGGCAAATTTCAAAGCGGTTTTTATTTGCCAGCCATATTTCTTGCAGCTAGTCTCACAATCCTGTTTTAGTTATTTGTGTTTCTTCTCATGTAGCTCAGGGTATGTCAAATACACTAAAGACCTGACTAGAAGCTGGTGCATCTCAGAGGCCTGCTCCAGTTCTCCCTGATTTGCCAGAGCAGCTGGATTGATTTTTTTTTTAATTCCAACATTTTCCAATATTTGTATCCTTCAGGCTAATTTGAATAATGCCAGCAATACTTGGTGGACATTTTGAGTTATGAGCTGATGCTGTAGCTCATCTAATTGCTTGCCTAAGCCTGGGTTCCAACCTGAACACCAGATTAATACACATGCCTATCTTTCCAGCACACAAGAAGTGAAGGCATGAAGATTAGAAATGCAGCTATCCTTGACTTTGTCAGGAGCAGCCTAAGGTAAAGGAACAAGACTCTGCCTAAAACAGAAAACAAAGTCCAAAGAAACCAACCAACAATACCACTTTGGGTACTTACGAATTTCCATTTTCATTTGTTTGGTCATACCTTCTAAGAAACCAAGGTTGACTTTTAATCCTCAGGGTTTGATTGGCAAAAGAAGAGGGCTGGTCCAAGATTTGAACCTAGGAAGATCCTCTCAGACCCTAAGCGAGAATCCTCTAGGGGTAGGACCAACAAGCCTTAAAGAGAAGCTCCAGCTAGTCTTTCTAAGAGGGATATCTTGGAATCCTCTGGTTGAATTCAGTAAACACCAAAAGAATTGAGTTTCAGATCTACCTGAAAAGGGTAATCCAAGACTACCCAGTGCCCCAATTGCTCGAGAATGTCAAAACTAGTGTAGAGTCTGTAACACTTGCACCCACTGCAATTTAGTACACCCAGTGCTGCTTCAAGCAGAGCAAAAGACCCACCAAATGCTCCCTACCTCCAGTTCTAATGTCAGAGATACAGAAAGCAGAACCCCAACCATGGGGCACACTTGGGAAGTGCCAGCATTGTCTCCAGTCGAGACCCAACTAAAATAACATCTTGTCCAACTTTGGGCTCAAACCAACGAACCTGAGATTAATAAACTCGTGCTCTAATGACTGTGCTAGATGGGGAACTGTTCTTTAGCTTAGAAGTTTACTAATTGTGACCACCACTGGGTAAGCATCCCCAGAGCTAATCCTTGGTGAGCACCTGCTCAGTTGGCATATCATAGAAATACAATGCAGACAGGCAAAGCCATGGCTGGCACTGGAGGAGCATGTTTCCATCGCTGTAGCAGGTCTTTGCGCATCTGATCAGTATTTGCTTACTAAACTGTATATTGGCCTCAACCGACGTCTGTGTTGTCCTCTGTTTCCCCCAAACTGAACGTAATCTAAATGTAAGAAATGTCTCCTGTGAGTCTGGCACCCTGATTTTGTTGTTAACAGACATAGCCTGTCAAGTCTGGGCCTAGGTGGCACAGGATCTGGGAGCTGACTTAGGGTGGCCATAGGGGCCAACAGGTCAGTCAAGGGAATCCAACTAGAGCTCAAATGACTAACCTAGATGTCAGTAGGTTTAAGTTGGGGATCCTAGTGAGGGTCCAACCAATCCAGGGGTACGGATCTGAGCCAAAGGAGGCTCAGGCAATGTCCTATCCACACCCACCCTCGGGGCTTCTCCTAGGTCCTTTTCTGTCAGAGTGCCAGGAATCTGGTTCTTACCTATGCCTCTGGAATGGGACCTATCACACTGCACTCAGAATACCAGATGCTTCCATTGAAGCATCAAGAACACAGAGCAATGGCTATCTGTCTTCAGGTGTATCCTATCCTCTAGTCCTATTTCCAAATTAAGGGCTTGGCTGAGCTGCCTCATTATGTAATTGAAAATCTTCCTAATCGTGGAAGGAAGAGGCACAAAAGAACCAGCATAGGAAGGAACCAATCATCACCTCCCTGCAACCCCAACTTAAAGGGGTTCACGTGTGACTTTCCCAAGGTTGGAACAATCTCCACCGCCATGCCACACTGTAGCCTCTTGTAGTTTTAAATGTTCTCTCACTGTATGCTTTTATATGAAGAAAGACTTGGTTTCTCTTTTCCATTTCTAAGATTACCAGACCTTTTTATGTTTAGAGAATATGCTCATGACTATCCTTTAGATACAGTCAATATAACTGTTGCTCATAGAACTTACTTTTTTTTGATATTTTTAAGGGTAAATGGCAGAGTTTGTTTAAAAAATATTTTGCAGTTATTTATTTGTGTGAGTGATGAAGCTCTGATTTTTCAAACCTGTCAAGAGGTACGATGACCTCCCCTCTCTCTCTCTCAAAAGCCCTCTTTCCTCTCTCTTAATGATGTATTTTATTTTTAGTGTAAGGGTGTTTTACATGTGTATACAGTGCCCACAGAAGCCAGAAGAGAGTATCAGATCCCCTGTAACTGGAGATGGGCCACCAAACAGTTGCAGGTAGTTGAGCCCAGGTTCTCTGGAAGAGGAGACAATGCTGTTAATTGTTGAGCCCTTTCAGTGGCCCCACCCATCTTTAAATTTTTAGAAGTATATGTGAGGCTGTGTTTATGTACATCATATGCAGACCATAAGAGGGATTTAGATTCTCCAGAATCTGACACCGTCTTCTGGAGTGTCTGAAGACAGCTACAGTGTACTTATATCTAATAAACAAATAAATAAATAAATAAATAAATAAACAAACTTTTTTTTTTTTTTTTGGTTTTCAGAGACAGGGTTTCTCTGTATAGCCCTGGCTGTCCTGGAACTCTCTTTGTAGACCAGGCTGGCCTCGAACTCAGAAATCCGCCTGCCTCTGCTGGGATTAAAGGCGTGCGCCACCAAGCCCAGCTTACCATAAGAGGGATTTAGATACTCCAGAATCTGACACCCTCTTCTGGAGTGTCTGAAGACAGCTACAGTGTACTTATATCTAATAAGTACATAAATAAATAAATAAACATTTTTAAAAAGGATAAAAAAAAAAGAAAGACCAGGCAGGACTGCCATTTGCATGTTCATAGGGGAAACCTGGAGAGAGAGCAGTCTAACCTCAGCAGGTTGCTTCCCTCTGGATAGTAGCTCAGAGTGTAATCCGGCAAGACAGGCAAATCACTGATTTCAAGGACTGCCTGGTTCAGGACAGCCAATGCTATGAAGAGAAAGGAGCTATGTAGTGAAAACAAAGCAAGGAAACACTAACCAGGAAAAAGAATAGGCAGTGTAGCTTGTGATAGGGTACCAACAAGAGAAAACCTTCTGTTACAACTTACAAACACAAGAAGCCTTGCACCCTTCCGCCCAGGTTATTACCACTGGTTATGACCACAAGACTTGGGCTCTTATGTCTATAGGAAGCACCTGTCTGTGCCTTTAAGTACCATTGAAATTTCAGGGCTATAATTCATCTGTAACAAGCAACAGTGTTAAGAACCTGCAGCCTTTGAAAACAACTCTTTTTTTAAAAAAGCAGGGGACACAACTGAGTTGTAGAGCTCCTCAAGTTCAGCCCTATTACTTGGTAGGGAAACAGCCTCAGTGTCCAGAGCTGAGGTCTCACAGGCAAACTGCTGCAATTTTGGAGTACCATCTAGAGAGAGAAAAGATATGATGTGGTTGCTTAATTTATGTATTTTATTATTTCTATTTGTTGTTTTGTTTTATTTGGTTTTAGATAAGGCCTCAGTCTGTAGCTCTGGCTGACCCAGGACTGACTACATGTGTTAATTAGGGTTTCACAGCTGAGAACAGACACCAAGAGCAAGGTAAGACTTAGAAAACCTGACATTCAGGGGTGGCTCAAGCTCTTAATGAGAACACTCTGGAGGCAGAGGCAGTCAGTTTCTGAGTTCGAGGCCAGCCTGGTGAAAGAAAGACAGACAGACAGATCAGTAAAATAAAAGCCAGAACCTTCTCTGCTTTTGTTTTCTTTTGCCTCGAGGTAGGGTTTCTCTTGGTGTAGCCCAGGCAGTATGTTCTGTCTCAAACTCACAGAGGTCCTCTCTGCCTGCCTGCCTTTGCCACCTATACAGCCTCGCAGAAGCCAGAATCTCTTTTTCCCTCTTATTTATATATTTGTTTGTTTGCTTGCTTGCTTGCTTGATTGCTTGTTTGTTGTTATTATTACTATTAGTTTTCAATGTAAGTGTGTGTGTGTGTGTGTGTGTGTGTGTGTGTGTGTGTGCTCTATCTGCTGCCTATATGACTACATGCCAGAAGAGGGCCATAACCTAGAACAAGTCACCATGCAACTCCTGAGAATTAATTTTAAAGAAAGGAAATTCTAATCACATAGAAGGTAGATATCTGTGAGGCTGTCAGAGTGCTTTTTAAGGCTTACTATAAATAATAAAAATTGTGTGTCTTTTACCAAACAACAGAAGGGAAGGGAGGTGGTGTGCCTGCATGTCTGTTGTCTGCATGTCTAATTCCTTGTTCTGTCACTCTGTTGAACATTGACACATTGACCTCACCATGCTGAAAGGCGACATGTGGATGGCGGCCATTTTGTTTGCTGACTGACCACCCTTCTGAAGATGGAGGTGGCTGGCCGCCACGAGACCTATTGTTCCAGGTTGCTTCTGTTTCTTCCCCTTCTTTCCCACCTGCTAGTGGAATAGAACTTAACTGAATACAGTGCAGAAGGGTCAGGAATCACTTAAAAGCCACCAGCAGCCTTGGCCACATGTTTTTTCTCTTGCTTTTTGTCTATTACTTCTTTATTATTTTTAGGAGGGAGGGGCGTTCAAGACAGTGTTTCCTTGTGTAGCCCTGGGTGTCTTGGAACTCACTCTGTAGACCAGGATGGCCTGGAATGCAGAAATCTGCCGGCCTCTGCCTGCCAAGTGCTGGGATTAAAGGGGTGCTCCACCACACCCGGCTTCCTTGTTTATTTCTAAGAATCCGTGGAAAATATGGTTTCTTTAATCGGTGTACCCTAGACTAACACACACATGCACACACACAGGGAGTGAGAGAGAAAGATAAGGAGGAATGACATGAATTTTAGGAAAAAGAGATATTAATGGATTAATATTACTTATATTCATACATATATACAAACAAACACAGAATTAGAGTAAAGCTGAGGCAATTGTGGAACACACCTTTAGCCTCAGGCAGATTTCTGCATTCAAGGTCACCCTGGCTTACAGAGGGAGTTCCAAGTCAGCCAGGGCTGCACAGAGAAACACGTTCTGAGAAAAAAATAATAATTGAAAGAAAGAAAGAAAGAAAGAAAGAAAGAAAGAAAGAAAGAAAGAAAGAAAGAAAGAAAGAGAATAAAAAGTTTTTAAAAATTAAGAAAAAAAATTACCAGATTACCATCAAGCACACACAGCAATGGCTGTCTTCAGGTGTATCCTATTCTCGAGTCTTATTTCCAACCTAAGAGCTGGGCTGAGCTGCCTCATTATGTAATTGCAAACCTTCCTTGGTTTGTCTTTTCCATTTCTAAGACTAACAGACCTTTTTCTCTTTAGAGAATATGCTCATGACTGTCCTTTAGATATAGTAAATATAACTGTTGCTCATAGAACTTGTTTTCTAGGAATTTTTAAAGGTAAATGGCAGAGTTTATTTATAAAAAATATTTTGCATTTATTTATTTGTGTAAGTGATGAAGCTCAGGTCTTCAAACTCGTCAGGAGGTATGATTACCTCCCCTCTCTCTCACCCCCTCTCTCTCCTCTCTCTCAATGATCTATTTTATTTTTAGTGTAAGGGTGTTTTGCATGTGTATGCTGTGCCCACAGACTCCAGAACAGAGTATTATAACCCCTGGAACTGGAGATGGGCCACCATATATATACTGGTAATTGAGCCCAGGTTCTCTGGAAGAGGAGACAATGCTCTTAATTGTTGAGCCCTCTAGCCCCATCTTTCATTATTTTTTTTTTGAGTATATGTGAGGCTGTGTTTATATACATCATATGCAGACAATAAGAATGATTTAGATTCTTCAGAATCTGACACCCTCTTCTGGAGTGTCTGAAGATAGCTAGAGCATACCTAAATATAATAAATAAATAAATAAATCTTTAAAAAGAAAAGGAAAAGAAAAAAAGAAAGACCAGGCATGCCATATGCATGTTCATAGAGGAAACTGGAAGAGACCCCAATCTAACCTCAGCAGTGTGCTTCCTTCTGGATGGTAGCTCACAGTTTCATCCCAGCAAGACAGGCAAATCACTGAGTTCAAGGACAGTAAGGTTCAGGACCACCAAGGTTAGGAAGGGAAAGGGGCTATGTAGAGAATGCAAACCGACAAAACAACAACAAGGAAAAAGAAGTGACAGTGTAACTTGGGGTAGGGTACAAACTAGACAAAGCCTTCTGTTACCACTTACAAACACCAGTAGCCTTACACCTTTCTGCCCAGGTCCCTGTCTACCTTTCTAGGAATTGTTAGGATGCCAGGGGTTGGGGGAATCCAGATTAACTTTTTAATAACAAAGAATTGGCCTTTTATGTCTATAGGAAGCCCATCTCAGTGCCTTTTATTACCACTGAAAGTTCAGGGCTGTGACTCAACTGTAACAAGCAACAGTGCTAAGATTCTGCAGCCTTTGAAAACAACTTTTTTTTTAAAGTGGGGGACACAACTCAGCAGTAAAACCCCTCAGGTTCAGCCATAATACTTGTTAGGAAAACAGTCTCAATGTCCAGAGCTGAGGTCTCATGGGTGAACTGCTTCAAGCTCTGAGTATCATCTAAAGAAAAAAAAGATATCATGTGGTTGCTTAATTTATTTATTTTATTTTTTTCTATTTTTTGTTTTGTTTTGTTTTAGATAATGCCTCACTCTGTAGCTATGGCTGACCTAGGACTGACTACATGTCTTAATTAGGGTTTCACAGCTGAGAAACAGACACCATACCAATGTAAGACTTAGAAAACCCAACAGTCAGTGGTGGCTCGAGCTCTTAATGAGAGCACTCTGAAGGCAGAGGCAGTCAGTTTCTGAGTTCGACGCCAGCCTGGTTAAAAACAGGGTCAGGAAGGCAGTGCTAGGCTAGGCAGGGAAGGGCTGGGCTAGGCAGGGATATGCAGGGAAGGGCTAGGCTAGGTAGGGCTTGGCAAGGCAGGACTAGGCAGGGCTTGGCAAGGCAGGGCTAGGCAGGGCTTGGCAAGGCAGGGCTAGGGAGGGCTGGGCTAGGCAGGGCTAGGCTGGGCTAGGCTGGGCTAGGCAGGGCTAAGCTAGGCTAGGCAAGTCAGGGCCATATACTGGGTCCCATAGTGTGAATTTTTAAATTTCACGATTTTCAGGGTTTCTCAGAATATTCTGGGTCCTGCAGTGTGATTTTCTCATTTTCCAAGTTTTTCAAGTTTTTTCATTATTCTGGGTCCTTCAGTGTGATTTTCTCATTTTCCACCTTTTTCAGGTATTCTCGCCAAAATCGGGGTCCTTCAGTGTGAGTTTATAATTTTCTACTTTTTTCATGGTTTCTTGCCATATTCTGCGTCCTACAGAGTGTATTTTTAATTTTCCACGTTTTTCAGGGTTTCTCGGCATATTCTGGGTCCTACAGTGTGATTTTTCTCATTTTCCACTTTTTTTCAATTTTTTTCGCATTACTGTGTCCTACAGTGTGATTTTCACATTTTCCACCTTTTTCAGGTTTTCTCGCTATATTTGGGGTCCTTCAGTGTGAGTTTTTAATTTTCTACTTTTTTCAGGGTTTCTCGCCATATTCTGGGTACTACAGCACGTATTTTTAATTTTCTACTTTTTTCAGATTTTCTGGCCATATTCTGGGTCCTTCAGTGTGAGTTTTTAATTTTACTCGTTTTTAAGGTTTTCTTGCCATATTCCAGGTCCTTGGGTGTGAATTTTTAATTTTCCACGTTTCCAGGATTTTTAGTCATATTCTGGGTCCTACAGTATGATTTTCTCATTTCCACGTTTTTCAGGTTTTCTTGCAATATTCCAGGTCCTTCAGTGTGAATTTTTAATTTTCCACGTTTTTCAGTATTTCTCGCCATATATTGCGTAATACAGTGTGAATTTTTAATTTTCCACTTTTTTCATGGATTCTCGCCATATTCTGTGTCCAACAGTGTGAATTTTTAATTTTCACGTTTTTCAAGGTTTCTCGGCATATTCTGGATGCTGCAGTGTGATTTTTCTCATTTTCCACGTTTTTCGATTTTTTTTTGTAATTCTGGGTCCTACAGTGTGATTTTCTCATTTTCCACTTTTTCAGGTTTTCTACCCATATTTGGGGTCCTTCTCTCTGAGTTTTTTTATTTTCTACTTTATTCAGGTTTTCTCGCCATATTCGGGGTCCTTCAGTGTGAATTTTTAATTTTCCACGTTTTTCAGTATTTCTCGCCATATATTGCGTAATACAGTGTGAATTTTTAATTTTCCACTTTTTTCATGGATTCTCGCCATATTCTGTGTCCAACAGTGTGAATTTTTAATTTTCACGTTTTTCAAGGTTTCTCGGCATATTCTGGATGCTGCAGTGTGATTTTTCTCATTTTCCACGTTTTTCGATTTTTTTTTGTAATTCTGGGTCCTACAGTGTGATTTTCTCATTTTCCACTTTTTCAGGTTTTCTACCCATATTTGGGGTCCTTCTCTCTGAGTTTTTTTATTTTCTACTTTATTCAGGTTTTCTCGCCATATTCGGGGTCCTTCAGTGTGAATTTTTAATTTTCCACGTTTTTCACGGTTTTTTTTTGTCATATTCTGGGTCTTACAGTGTGATTTTCTCATTTCCACCTTTTTCAGGTTTTCTTGCCATATTCCAGGTCCTTCATTGTAAATTTTTAAGTTTCCACATTTTTTCAGTATTTCTCGCCATATTATGGGTAATATAGTGTGAATTTTTAATTTTCCACTTTTTTCATGTTTTCTCGCCATAATCGAGTTTTTTCAGTGTTTTTATCACCATATTCTAGTTATTAGAGTATGATTTTCTCATTTTTCGTTCCTTTAATGGTTTGTCACCATATTTCAGGTCCTACAGTGTGATTTTCTCATTTTTTGACTTTTTCAAGGTTTATCACCATATTCCAGGTCCTACAGTGTGACTTTCTCATTTTCCACCTTTTTCAGGTATTCTCGCCATAATCGGGGTCCTTCTGTGTGAGTTTTTAATTTCTACTTTTTTCATGGTTTCTTGCCATATTCTGCGTCCTACAGAGTGTATTTTTATTTTCCACGTTTTTCATGGTTTCTCTGCATATTCTGGGTCCTACAGTGTGATTTTTCTCATTTTCCACTTTTTTCATTTTTTTTCACATTACTGTGTCCTACAGTATGATTTTCTCATTTTCCACCTTTTTCAGGTTTTCTCGCTATATTTGGGGTCCTTCAGTGTGAGTTTTTAATTTTCTACTTTTTTCAGGGTTTCTTGCCATATTCTGGGTACTAAAGCATGTATTTTTAATTTTCTACTTTTTTCGAAAAATGAGAAAATCACACTGTAGGACCTGGAATATGGTGAGAAACCCTGAAAAAGTCGAAAAATGAGAATATCTTACTGTAGTACCTAGAATATAGCGATAAACGCTGATAAATGTCGAAAATTAAAACTCACAATGAAGGACCTGGAATATGGCGAGAAATTTTAAAAAAAATGGAAAATGAGAAAAGCACACAGTAGGACTTGGAATATGGCGAGAAACACTGAAAAACGTGGATAATTAAAAAAATCACACTTAAAGCCTGGAATTTTGCAAGAAATCCTGAAAAATGTGGAAAATGAGAAAATCACACTGTAGGACCTGGAATATGGTGATAAACCCTGAAAAAGTCGAAAAATGAGAAAATCACACTGTAGGACCTAAAATATGGTGACAAACCACGAAAGAATCGAAAAATGAGAAAATCATACTGTAATACCTGTAATATGGCGATAAAATCACTGAAAAATCTCGAAAATAAAAAACTCACAAAGAAGGACCTGAAATATGGCGAGAAACCCTGAAAAACGTGGATAATTAAAAAATAACACTGAAGGACCTGGAATATGGCGATAAACCCTGAAAAATGTGGAAAATTAAAAACTCACACTGAAGAACCTGGAAAATGGCGATATATCCTTAATAATGTGGAAAATGAGAAAATAACACATTAGGTCCTGGAATATGGTGAGAAACCCCAAAAAAGTTGAAAAATGAGAAAAATCACAGTGTAGTTCATGGAATATGGCAAGAAACCCTAAACAAGATGGATAATTAAAAACTGACACTGAAGACCTGGAATATGGCGAGAAATCCTGAATAATGTGGAAAATGAGAAAATAACACTCTAGGAACTGGAATATGGTAAGAAACCCTGAAAAAGTCGAAAAATGAGAAAATCACACTGTAGGACCTGGAATATGGTGAGAAAACCTGAAAACGTCGAAAAATGTGAAAATCATACTGTAGTACCTAGAATATGGTGATAAACCCTGAAAAAGTCGAAAAATGAGAAAATCACACTGTAGGACCTGGAATATGGTGAGAAAACCTGAAAAAGTCGAAAAATGAGAAAATCACACTGTAGGACCTGAAATATGGTGACAAACCGTTAAAGAACTGAAAAATGAGAAAATCATTTTTCTGAAAATCTGTAATACCTAGAATATGGCGATAAAATCACTGAAAAATCTCGAAAATAAAAAACTCACACAGAAGGACCTGAAATATGGCGAGAAACCCAGAAAAACGTGGATAATGAAAAAATCACACTGAAGGACCTGGAATATGGCGATAAACCCTGAAAAATGTGGAAAATTAAAAACTCACACTGAAGGACCTGGAAAAGGGCGAGATATCCTGAATAATGTGGAAAATGAGGAAATAACACTGTAAGAACTGGAATATGGTGAGAAACTGAAAAAGTCGAAACATGAAAAAATCAAACTGTAGGTCCCAGAATATGGTGAGAAACCCTAAAAAACATGGATAATTATTTATTCAAAATGAAGGACCTGGAATATGGCAAGAAACCTTGAAAAACGTGGATAATGAAAAAAATCACACTGAAGGCCTGGAATATGGCAAGAAATCCTGAATAATGTGGAAAATGAGAAAATCACACTGTAGGACCAGGAATATGGTGATAAAACCTGAAAAAGACGAAAAATGAGAAAATCACACTTGTAGGACCTGAAATATGGTGACAAACCATGAAAGAATCGAAAAATGAGAAAATCATACTGTAATACCTAGAATATGGCGATAAAATCACTGAAAATTTTCGAAAATAAAAAACACACACAGAATGACCTGAAAAATGGCGAGAAACCCTGAAAAATGGGGATAATGAAAAAAATCACACTGAAGGACCCCGAATATGGCGAGAAAACCTGAAAAAGGTGGAAAATAAGAAAATCATACTGTAGGACCCAGAACATGACGAAAAAAAACTTATAAACGTTAAAAAATAAAAATTCACACTGTAGGACCCCATATATGGCGAGAAAACCTGAAAAAGGTAGAAAAAGAGAAAATCACACTGTAGGACCCAGAATTGCGAAAAAACTTGAAAAACGTCGAAAATGAGAAAATCACACTGTAGGACACAGAATATGAGGAGAAACCCTGAAAAAGTGGAAAATTAAAAATACACACTGTAGGAACCAGAATATGGTGAGAAACCCTGAAAAAAAAGTAAAAAATTAAAAACTCACACTGAAGGACCTGGAATATGGCAAGAAAACCTGAAAATCATGGAAATGAGAAAATCACACTGTAGAACACAGAATATGACGAAAAAACCTGAAAAACATGGAAAATTAAAAATTCACACTGAAGGACCCAAATATGGCAAGAAAACCTGAAAAACGAGGAAAATTAAAAACTCACACTGAAGGACCCAGAATATGGCGAGAAAAACTGAAAAAGGTGGAAAATGAGAAAATCAAGTGTAGGACCCAGAATATGACGAAAAAAACGTAAAAACGTTTAAAATTAAAAATTCACACTGCAGGACCCCGTATAAGGCGAGAAAACCTGAAAAAGGTGGAAATGAGAAACTCACACTGTAGGACCCAGAATTGCTAAAAAACTTGAAATGGGTCGAAAATGAGAAAGTCTCTCTGTAGGACTCAGAATATGCAGAGAAACGATGAAAAATGTCAAAAATTAAAAATACACTCTGTAGGACCCAGAATATTGCGAGAAACCCTGAAAAAAGTAGAAATTAAAAAACTCAAAGAAAAGGACCCCGGATACTGCGCGAAAACCTGAAAAAGGTGGAAAATGAGAAAAATCACACTGTAGGACCCAGAATTAGGAAAAAACTTCAAAAACATGGAAATGAGAAAATCACACTGCAGGACCCAGAATATACCGAGAAACCCTGAAAAAAGTAGAAATTAAAAAACTCACACAAAAGGAACCCTAATACAGTGCGAAAACCTGAAAAAGGTGGAAAATGAGAAAATTACACTGTAGGACACAGAATTTCGAAAAAACTTGAAAAACGTGGAAAATGAGAAAATCACAGTACAGGACCCAGTTATGCCAAGATACCCTGAAAAACATGAAAATTAAAAACTCACACTGTCGGACCCAGAATATGACGAGAAACCATGAAAAAAGTGGAAAATTAAAAATTCACACTGTATTACCCACAATAAGGCGAGAAATACTGAAAAACGTTGAAAATTAAAAAGTCACACTGAAGGACCTGGAATATGGCAAGAAAACCTGAAAATCGTGGAAATGAGAAAATCACACTGTAGAACACAGAATATGATGAAAAAACCTGAAAAACGTGGAAAAATAAAAATTCACACTGAAGAACCTTGAATATGGCTAGAGAACCTGAAAAACCACGAAAATTAAAAACTCACACTGGAGTACCCAGACTATGGCGAGAAAACCTGAAACATGGAAAATTAAATATTAACACTGTAGGACCCAGGATATGGTGAGAAACACTAAAAAATGGGGAAAATTCAAAATTCACACTTTAGGACCAGATTATGGCAAGAAACCTTGAAAAACTTGGAAAATTAAAAATTCCCACTGAAGGACCTGGAATATGGCAAGAAAACCTGAAAAAGGTTAAAATGAGATAATCACACTGTAGAACACAGAATATGGCGAGAAAACCTGAAAAAGGTGGAAAATGAGAAAATCACACTGTAGTAGGACACAGAATTACGAAAAAACTTGAAAACCGTGGAAAATGAGAAAATCACACTACTGGACCCAGAATATGCCGAGAAACCCTGAAAAACGTGAAAATTAATAATTCACACTATTGGACCCAGAATATAGTGAGAAAACCTGAAAAACCTGAAAATTAAAAATTCACACTGTTGGACCCAGAATATGGCAAGAAACCATGAAAAAAAAAGTAGAAAATTAAAAACTCACAGTGAAGGACCCCAAATAAGGCGAAAAAACCTGAAAAAGGTGGAAAATTAAAAATTCACAGTGTAGGACCTGAATATAGCAAGAAACCTTGAAAAAGGTGGAAAATTAAAAATTCACTCTGTAGGAGTCAGAATATGCCCAGAAAACCTGAAAAGTTGGAAAATGAGAAAATCACACTGTAGGACCCAGAATATGACCAAAAAAAACTTAAAAAGGTTTAAAATTAAAAATTCACACTGTATGAGTCAGAATATGCCGAGAAAACCTGAAAAGTTAGAAAATGAGAAAATCACACTGTAGGACCCAGAATATGACAAAAAAAAAAAAACTTAAAAACCTTTAAAATTAAAAATTCACACTTTAGGACCCAGAATATGGCGAGGAACTCTGAAAAACGTGGAAAATTTAAAATTCACACTGTAAGACACAGAATATGGTGAGAAACCCTGAAAAAAGTAGAAAATTAAAAATTCACAGTGAAGGAACCCAAAGAAGGCGAGAAAACCTGAAAAAGGTGGAAAATGAGAAAATCACACTGTAGGACCCAGAATTACGAAAAAATTTGAAAAACGTGGAAAATGAGACAATCACACTGCAGGATCCAGAATATGCCGAGAAACCCAGAAAAACGTGAAAATTAAAAATTCAGACGGTCGGATCCACAATATGGCAAGAAACCATGAAAAAAGTGGAAAATTAAAAATTCACAGTGTATTACCCACATATGGCGAGAAACACTGAAAAACGTGGAAAATTAAAAATTCATGCTGAAGGACCTGGAATATGGGAAGAAAACCTGAAAAACGTGGAAATGAGAAAATCACACTGTAGGACCCAGAATATGACGAAAAAAAACTTAAAAATTTTAAAATTAAAAATTCACACAGTATGACCATGAATATGGCGAGAAACACTGAAAAACGTGGAAAATTTAAAATTCACACTGTAGGACGCAGAATATGGCAAGAAACCCTGAAAAACTTGGAAAATTTAAAATTCAAACTGTATGACCCAGAATATGTCGTGAAACTCTGAAAAAAGTAGAAATTAAAAAGCTCACACGAAACCTGAAAAAGGTGGAAAATGAGAAAATCACACTGTAGGACCCAGAATTAGGAAAAAACTTCAAAAACATGGAAATGAGAAAAATCACTCTGCAGTACCCAGAATATGCTGAGAAACCCTGAAAAACATTAAAATTAAAAATTTACACTGTCGGACCCAGAATATGGCGAAAAACCATGAAAAAAGTGGTAAATTAAAAATTCACACTCTATTACCCACATTATGGCAAGAAACACTGAAAACGTTGAAAATTAAAAAGTCACACTAAAGTACCTGGAATATGGCAAGAAAACCTGAAAAACGTGGACATAAGAAAATCACACTGTAGAACCCAGAATATGACTAAAAAACCTGAAAATTGTCGAAAATTAAAAATTCACACTGAAGGACCTTGAATATGGCGAGAAAACATGAAAAACGAGGAAAATTAAAAACTCACACTGAAGGATCCAGAATATGGCGAGAAAAGCTGAAAAACATGGAAAATTAAATATTAACCCTGTAGGACCCAGGATATGGAGAGAAACCCTGAAAAATTTGGAAAATTTAAAATTCACACTGTACAACCCAGAATATGGCGAGAAACCCTGAAAAAAGTAGTAAATTAAAAACTCACAGTGAAGGACCCCAAATATGGCGAGAAAACCTGAAAAAGTTGGAACATGAGAAAATCACACTGTAGGACACAGAATATGACGAAAAAAAAAACTTAAAAATATTTAAAATTAAAATTTCACACTGTAGGACCCTGAATATGACAAGAAACATTGAAAAACTTGGAAAATTTAAAATTCACACTGTAGGAAGCAGAATATGGCCATAAACCCTGAAAACTTGGTAAATTTAAAATTCACACTCTACGACCCAGAATATGGCGAGAAACCCTGAATAAAGTAGAAAATTAAAAACTCACAGAGAAGAACCCCAAATATGGCGAGAAAACCTGAAAAAGGTGAAAAATGAGAAAATCACACTGTAGGACCCAGAATTATGAAAAAAACGTGAAAAACGTGGAAAATGAGAAAATCACACTGAAGGACCGAGAATATGCCGAGAAACCCTCAAAAACCTGAAAATTAAAAATTGACACTATCGGACCCAGAATATGGAGAAAAACCCTAAAAATCGTGAAAATTAAAAATTCACACTGTCGGACACCGAACATGGCAAGAAACCATGAAAAAGTGGAAAATTAAAAAATCACATTGAAGGACCTGGAATATGGCAAGAAAACCTGAAAAACATTGAAATGAGAAAATCACACTGTAGAACCCAGTATATGACGAAAAAAACCTGACAAACGTCGAAAATTAAAAATTCACACTGAAGGATCTTGAATATGGCGAGAAAACCTAAAAAATGAGGAAAATTAAAAACTCACACTGAAGGACCCAGAATATGTTGAGAAAACCTGAAAAACATGGAAAATTAATTATTAACACTGTAGGACCCAGAATATAGCCAGAAACACTGAAAAACGTGGAAAATTAAAAATTCACACTGTAGTACCAGAATATGGCAAGAAACCTTGAAAAACGTGGAAAATAAAAAATTCCCAATGTAGGACCCAGAATATGTCGAGAAAACCTGAAAAAGGTGGAAAATGAGAAAAACAATATAGGACCCAGAATTACGAAAAAACTTGAAAAACGTGGAAAATGAGAAAATCACACTGCAGGACCCAGAATATGCCAAGAAACCTGAAAAACGTAAAAATTTAAAAATCACACTATCAGACCTAGAATATGGCAAGAAAACCTGAAAAAAAGTAGAAAATTAAAAACTCACAATGAAGGACCCCAAATATGACGAGAAAACCTGAAAAAGGTGGAAAATGAGAAAATCACACTGTAGGACCCAGAATTACGAAAAAACTTGAAAAACGTGGAAAATCAGAAAATCACGCTGGAGGACCCAGAATATGCCTAGAAAGTCTGAAAAACGTGAAAATTAAAAATTCACACTCTCAGACCCAGAATATGGCAAGAAACCATTAAAAAAGTGGAAAATTAAAAATTCACACTGTATTGCCCAGAATATGGCGAGAAATACTGAAAAACGTGGAAAATTAAAAATTCACACTGAAGAACCTGGAATATGGCAAGAAAACCTGAAAAACGAGGAAAATTATAAACTCACACTGAAGGACGCAAAATATGTTGAGAAAACCTGAAAAACATGGAAAATTAATTATTAACACTGTAGGACCCAGAATATAGGGAGAAACACTGAAAAACGTGGAAAATTAAAAATTCACACTGTAGGTCCAGAATATGGCAAGAAACCTTGAAAAACGTGGAAAATAAAAAATTCCCAATGTAGGACTCAGAATATGCCGAGAAACCTGAAAAAGTTGGAAAATGAGAAAATCACACTATAGGACCCAGAATTACGAAAAAACTTGAAAAACGTGGAAAAAGAAAATCACACTGCAGGACACAGAATATGCTGAGAAACCCTGAAAAAAGTGAAAATTAAAAATTCACACTATCGGACCGAGAATATGGGGAGAAAACCTGAAAAAAAGTAGAAAATTAAAAACTCACACTGAAGGACCCCAAATATGACGAGAAAACCTGAAAAAGGTGGAAAATGAGAAAATCATGCTGCAGGACCCAGAATATGCCTAGAAAGCCTGAAAAACGTGAAAATTAAAAATTCACACTCTCAGACCCAGAATATGGCAAGAAACCATTAAAGAAGTGGCAAATTAAAAATTCACACTGTATTACCCAGAATATGGAGAGAAATCCTGAAAAACGTGGGAAATTAAAAATTCACACTGAAGGACCTTGCATACGGCAAGAAAACCTGAAAAACATGGAAATGAGAAAATAACACTGTAGGACCCTGAATATGACAAAAACCCCCCAAAAACATGGAATATTAAAAATTCACACTGAAGGACCCAGAATATGGCAAGAAAGCCTGATAAAAGTAGCAAATTAAAAACTCACACTGAAGGACCCAGAATATGGCGATATGAAATAGTTGGAAAATG